>NW_028319348.1:0-177500 GCF_062004578.1 Staurois parvus
AAGAAGAAGAAGAAGAATGAAAAGAAGAATGAAAAGAATAAGAATGAAAAGAAGAAGAATGAAAAGAAGAAGAATGAAAAGAAGAATGAAAAGAAGAAGAAGAAGAAGAAGAATGAAAAGAAGAAGAATGAAAAGAAGAAGAATAAAAAGAAGAAGAAGAAGAAGAAGAATGAAAAGAAGAAGAAGAAGAAGAAGAAGAAGAAGAAGAAGAAGAAGAATGAAAAGAAGAAGAAGAAGAATGAAAAGAAGAAGAAGAAGAAGAAGAATGAAAAGAAGAATGAAAAGAAGAAGAAGAATGAAAAGAAGAATGAAAAGAAGAAGAAGAAGAATGAAAAGAAGAAGAAGAAGAATGAAAAGAAGAAGAAGAAGAATGAAAAGAAGAAGAAGAAGAATGAAAAGAAGAAGAAGAAGAAGAAGAAGAATGAAAAGAAGAATGAAAAGAATGAAAAGAAGAAGAATGAAAAGAAGAATGAAAAGAAGAATGAAAAGAAAAAGAAGAATGAAAAGAAGAATGAGAAGAAGAATGAAAAGAAGAATAAAAAGAAGAAGAAGAAGAAGAAGAAGAAGAATGAAAAGAAGAAGAAGAAGAATGAAAAGAAGAAGAAGAAGAAGAATGAAAAGAAGAAGAAGAAGAAGAATGAAAAGAAGAAGAATGAAAAGAAGAAGAAGAAGAATGAAAAGAAGAAGAAGAAGAAGAATGAAAAGAAGAAGAAGAAGAAGAATGAAAAGAAGAAGAAGAAGAAGAATGAAAAGAAGAAGAAGAATGAAAAGAAGAAGAAGAAGAAGAATGAAAAGAAGAAGAAGAAGAAGAATGAAAAGAAGAAGAAGAAGAATGAAAAGAAGAATGAAAAGAAAAATGAAAAGAAGAAGAATGAAAAGAAGAATGAAAAGAAGAAGAAGAAGAATGAAAAGAAGAAGAATGAAAAGAAGAATGAAAAGAAGAAGAAGAATGAAAAGAAGAAGAATGAAAAGAAGAAGAAGAAGAATGAAAAGAAGAAGAAGAAGAATGAAAAGAAGAAGAAGAATGAAAAGAAGAAGAAGAATGAAAAGAAGAAGAAGAAGAATGAAAAGAAGAAGAATGAAAAGAAGAATGAAAAGAAGAAGAATGAAAAGAAGAAGAAGAAGGAGAATGAAAAGAAGAAGAAGAAGGAGAATGAAAAGAAGAAGAAGAAGAAGAAGAAGAATGAAAAGAAGAAGAAGAAGAATGAAAAGAAGAAGAATGAAAAGAAGAAGAAGAATGAAAAGAAGAAGAATGAAAAGAATGAAAAGAAGAAGAAGAAGAAGAATGAAAAGAAGAAGAATGAAAAGAAGAAGAAGAAGAAGAAGAATGAAAAGAAGAAGAAGAAGAAGAATGAAAAGAAGAAGAATGAAAAGAAGAAGAAGAAGAAGAAGAAGAATGAAAAGAAGAAGAAGAAGAAGAATGAAAAGAAGAATGAAAAGAAGAAGAAGAAGAATGAAAAGAAGAATGAAAAGAAGAAGAAGAAGAATGAAAAGAAGAATGAAAAGAAGAATTAGAAGAATGAAAAGAAGAAGAAGAAGAATGAAAAGAAGAAGAAGAAGAAGAATGAAAAGAAGAAGAAGAATGAAAAGAAGAAGAAGAAGAAGAATGAAAAGAAGAAGAAGAAGAAGAATGAAAAGAAGAAGAAGAAGAAGAAGAAGAATGAAAAGAAGAATGAAAAGAATAAGAATGAAAAGAAGAATAATGAAAAGAAGAAGAATGAAAAGAAGAATGAAAAGAAGAAGAAGAAGAAGAAGAAGAAGAATGAAAAGAAGAAGAATAAAAAGAAGAAGAAGAAGAAGAAGAAGAAGAAGAATGAAAAGAAGAAGAAGAAGAAGAAGAAGAAGAATGAAAAGAAGAAGAAGAAGAATTAAAAGAAGAAGAAGAAGAAGAAGAAGAAGAATGAAAAGAAGAAGAATGAAAAGAAGAAGAAGAATGAAAAGAAGAATGAAAAGAAGAAGAAGAATGAAAAGAAGAATGAAAAGAAGAAGAAGAAGAATGAAAAGAAGAAGAAGAAGAATGAAAAGAAGAAGAAGAAGAAGAAGAATGAAAAGAAGAATGAAAAGAATGAAAAGAAGAAGAATGAAAAGAAGAATGAAAAGAAGAATGAAAAGAAAAAGAAGAATGAAAAGAAGAATGAGAAGAAGAATGAAAAGAAGAATGAAAAGAAGAATAAAAAGAAGAAGAAGAAGAAGAAGAAGAAGAAGAAGAAGAATGAAAAGAAGAAGAAGAAGAATGAAAAGAAGAAGAAGAAGAAGAATGAAAAGAAGAAGAAGAAGAAGAATGAAAAGAAGAAGAATGAAAAGAAGAAGAAGAAGAATGAAAAGAAGAAGAAGAAGAAGAAGAATGAAAAGAAGAAGAAGAAGAAGAAGAATGAAAAGAAGAAGAAGAAGAAGAATGAAAAGAAGAAGAAGAAGAAGAATGAAAAGAAGAAGAAGAAGAAGAATGAAAAGAAGAAGAAGAAGAAGAATGAAAAGAAGAAGAAGAAGAAGAATGAAAAGAAGAAGAAGAAGAATGAAAAGAAGAATGAAAAGAAAAATGAAAAGAAGAAGAATGAAAAGAAGAATGAAAAGAAGAAGAATGAAAAGAAGAAGAAGAAGAATGAAAAGAAGAAGAAGAAGAATGAAAAGAAGAAGAAGAAGAATGAAAAGAAGAAGAAGAAGAATGAAAAGAAGAAGAAGAAGAATGAAAAGAAGAAGAAGAATGAAAAGAAGAAGAAGAATGAAAAGAAGAAGAAGAAGAATGAAAAGAAGAAGAATGAAAAGAAAAATGAAAAGAAGAAGAATGAAAAGAAAAATGAAAAGAAGAAGAAGAATGAAAAGAAGAAGAAGAATGAAAAGAAGAAGAATGAAAAGAAGAAGAAGAATGAAAAGAAGAAGAAGAAGAATGAAAAGATAAAAAGAAGAAGAAGAAGAATGAAAAGAAGAAGAATGAAAAGAAGAAGAAGAAGAAGAATGAAAAGAAGAAGAAGAATGAAAAGAAGAAGAAGAATGAAAAGAAGAAGAAGAATGAAAAGAAGAAGTATTCCAGTACAGCAAAAAAGTGTATCTGCAGAGAGCTCCGCTATTTCTGACAGTTCTCTGACAGTTCCTTCACATTTACAGCGGTTGAAACATTGTATCTATTTATTTCCGAATAAAAACATCTGTATCCTAAATGGAAACAAATAGATACAATGTTTCAACCGCTGTAAATGAACTGTCAGAACTGTCAGAAATAGCGGAGCTCTCTGCAGTGACACTTTTGCCGGCTGATCGGAAAAAATTCGATTCGTGCACCCGAAGTTTGCTAAAATTCGGATTCGATGCGAATCGAATTTTTCCTGATATTCGAAACGAATTCCACTTCGCCAGGTTCGATTCGCTCATCTCTAATTATAATTGGCAAATGCAGCATCAATGTAAACTGCCTTGACTTGCACACAACAGATTAGATCTCTTAGAAAAGCAAACATGCTCATATAATCACTGCCAGGAAATGACCTGAAGAACAATGGACAGTGGCCACATCTATACTATGTGTGAGGTGAAGCCTACAGTAAGTATAGTCTCCTTTAATACTTACTTAGGCAAACTTTGAAAACAGTGTCACAGTAAACAACTATAAACCTTTGCTTCTTTGTCTTGTAACAATGACTTATTTTTCCCTTAAGTCTTGTTGAATAACTCATCAGCCTCCAATCTTTTATCAGTTAACTAAAGACAATATTAGTTTGTAAGAGGTACACAGGGAACTGGATAATTATTACAGAACCAATTGTAATCCTGTGAAACTACTTCACCTGATTAGATTCTGGCAGACATGACATCCCCCATGACATCTGCAGAAAAAGACAACACATAATTAAATTAATTAAATTACACATGCACAGCTCTTGACAGTGCCACAGTTTGTGCACTGAGGTTATTACAAATGTTTGTATCCATACAAAGCTTTATTGTAGGGCTGATTACTACTAGGCAACTAGTAGCTAAAACTACTCATAGGTGACACTATCTGGGGTTGATGAGAGATTATGCAGATCAAAAGAAAGCCTAATCTCAATTTCCCCCAATAAACTAGTACTAGCTTATGCTTTCTAGCCCCACAACTCCTCAATAAAAAAATGTGAAAGTTTGGAGCGAAAGAAAGATAAAGTACAGTCAGGTCCATAAATATTGGGACATCGACACAATTCTAACTTTTTTGGCTCTATACACCACCACAATGGATTTGAAATGAAACGAACAAGATGCGCTTTAACTGCAGACTGTCAGCTTTATTTTGAGGGTATTTACATCCAAATCAGGTGAACGATGTAGGACTTACAACATGTGCCTCCCACTTGATGTGACTGCTGACAAAAGCAGCAGGATGAATTGTGAAGTGTTTCGGGCAATATTATCTCTCATATTCAGCCAAATGCTTCAGAACTCATTGGACTCCGCTTCACAGTGCAGATGGACAATGACCCAAAGCATACTGCAAAAGCAACCAAAGAGTTTAAGGGAAAGAAGTGGAATGTTATGCAATGGCCAAGTCAATCACCTGACCTGAATCCGATTGAGCATGCATTTCACTTGCTGAAGACAAAACTGAAGGAAAAATGCCCCAAGAACAAGCAGGAACTGAAGACAGTTGCAGTAGAGGCCTGGCAGAGCATCACCAGGGATGAAACCCAGCGTCTGGTGATGTCTATGCGTTCCAGACTTCAGGCTGTAATTGACTGCAAAGGATTTGCAACCAAGCAAAAAAGTGAAAGTTTGATTTATGATTATTATTCTGTCCCATTACTTTTGGTCCCTTAACAATTGGGAGGCACATATGCAAACTGTTGTAATTCCTACACCATTCACCTGATTTGGATGTAAATACCCTCAAATTAAAGCTGACAGTCTGCAGTTAAAGCACATCTTGTTCGTTTCATTTCAAATCCATTTTGGTGGTGTATAGAGCCAAAAATGTTAGAATTGTGTCGATGTCCCTATATTTATGGACCTGACTGTAGTTCCAGGAGTTGTCTTCAGTTCATCAGTGCCTTTGGGCACCCTGTACCTCCTTTCAATACCTAAATAATTATGTATATAGAGTTATAGTTGTTTCTTTTTTTTCAATAAATTTGTATCGATTATTGACATAAAGAAACCAAACCACTGCAGGTACATATGATGAATGAGAAGATTCACAGTATACAGAAGGTATATATGTGAATATGGAAAATTCAAACAATAACTATACATTTATAATGGAAAATTAAAGAATCACATAAAATCTTAAATGATTGTTAATATGAATCATAAAGGAACAATAATGAATGATAAGATTATATTATCAATAATAATATAGAGAATTATAGAGTAATTTTTAAGTGGGAGGCACATATGCAAACTGTTGTAATTCCTACACCGTTCACCTGATTTGGATGTAAATACCCTCAAATTAAAGCGGACAGTCTGCAGTTAAAGCACATCTTGTTCGTTTCATTTCAAATCCATTGTGGTGGTGTATAGAGCCAAAAATGTTAGAATTGTGTCGATGTCCCAATATTTATGGACCTGACTGTATATGCTACTGGGTAGGATGGCAATAAAATGTACCTGTTGCTTTGCCATGCATGGGCAAAGCACAGATTTACTTTAAAACTGCATAAATGTCCCTTTTTCAATATACACAAGCACATTATCTGCAAGAAAATTTTGTTTTAGACTATTGATAATTAGTCCCTTTATGTAGGGGAAATGCTGTGCAGCCTGGTAAGCTAGGTATCTCGGGAGATCATCAAGAAAAGGAGGGTGATACAAGCAGTCTACGGAAAATAAACCCAAAACATTGGAGGTTAGTGGCAATATGTGGGGGTTTGATCTAAAACCTTCACAATGACCCCTGGTTATTACCAATATGAAGTTTTTATCAAGTTCCATTTAGATTACTACTTTGAGAGATCAGGCACTAAGAAAGAAACTGCTCCAGCACTTAATTTTTGGCCCACAGAGAGATGTCCCATCCTGAAACTAAAAGGAGAAACTGGAGTAATTTCTATCTCTTAACACCAAGCCACTTGATGATCTAGTGATCTCACTGAGGATTGCTGAGAGTTTCGCAGTAGCACTATGCTATGTAAGAATCACTTTCAAGCTGATGGCTTTCATGAAGACAAAAAGGTAAAAACTTTTTTTTTAGATTTTTATTGAATGGTGAGGGGTTAGAAGCAATACCAGTTTATTATCACTGTAGCCTCCTTAGAAAGATTCACTCTTGATTTTTACTGGCTACCCATGTTTCTAGGAATTAAAGGTAAAACCAACATTTTGAGTTGCCACCAGACTAGGAACAGATGGGGAAACTTCCAAGAGGAGATCTCTCTTACATCAAAAATATACCCTCTTAATTCTTGTTGAGTCTGCAGGACAGGAACTGAAGCAAAAACCTCCCTAAAAAGTTGACTTGAGCCCTGTCCTACTCTATTCAAATTAATGGAAAAACTGTTTTAACTTCGCTATACTTTAAATCCACTATAAAAGAAATGAGACTAGAGATGCGACTCTTACTGTATGTACTTTACACTTACCCTTCTTTGGAGTATCAGTTGTCTGCATTGTAATGCTCCATGCACACTGGGTGTTTTAATCATCGTTTTTGCATCAGCGTTTAGTGGCGGTTTCCTGCATTTTTTGCAGGTTTTTTTACTCAAAAACACGTCCAAAAACTCCAGTTTACCGGGTTTTTCAGCGCTAGAGCATTTTTACAGCTAAACAACTCCTCTAGAAACCCACTAGTTCTGGGATTTTCTTCCAGCCAAAAAATGCCCCTGCCAAAAAACGCTGATTACAGTATATGTGACTGTAATCAGACTAAGTCCTCATGCACACTTCACGTTTTTACAGTGGCTGTTTTTGGCTTTTGACGTTTTTTTATACAGCTAGTAAACCCACCAGCATGTTATTCTATGTGTCCATGCACACAGACTGTAATCAACGTTTTTTGGCTGGGATGTTTATTGGCTGGACAAAAAACCCAGGACTAGTGGGTTTCTAGAAGAGTTTTTTAGCTGTAACAACGCTCTAATGCTGAAAAACATGGCAAAACGTAGTAAAACGCTGCAAACCGGCATTTTTGGAAGTTTTTTTGACCAAAAAGAACAATATTTTTTTTGGTCAAAAAAATGCTAAAAACACAAAAGCGGCAAAACGCAGGAAAACGCCACTAAACGCTGCACAACGCCAACACGAAAAAAACCTGAAAAACTCACATTTTTAACGTGACTTTACACAGCTAACGTTACCAGTGTTATCAAAACACCCAGTGTGCATAAGGACTAAAGCATTGCCTTGTTCTACAAGCAGATTTTGATGCTTATAGTAGGCACATCTTTTTAATATCCATCCCATAAGGTCACCCCCAGTAAGAAATGTGCAATGTATTTTTTATATTCACACTATTTCAAAGCTGCAATATTTATACAAATAAAATATATAACATACACTACCTGTGAGGATCTTTCGTTGCTGGTATTATTTTTGCACATTCTCGTTTGCAGAATATGTCTTCAATCCAAGATTTCTGGGACTAAATGATGAAAGCAGAAATAAATCAAGTGATATTGCAAAACAGGTAACACCGTTATTTAACATAATATGGCCTTTACCATGAATTGCATCTCCTGCGACAAGTGAATTTCACTACATTTTAGGACACTGTTCCATAATGGAGTGGGATAGGTACGAAATCATATAATGACCAAATCTGCTTGTGAATTTTATGACTGGTATGCTTGTAAATGCTTTAAAGCCTAAGTCCACCTTTTGCACAAAGAAATTCATAAATGTAGAAACACTGATCTTCTGATCAATGGGCACTTACTATAGTTATTGCAATGAAGCATGCACAGCATTGCAAACTGCCATCACTGGATCGTGGGTGCAATGCACAGGGTCTTGCTCCTACTCCCCCAGCTTCTGTACAGACCCAGCTGGAGGAAGAACAGCTGAACTACAGAGCTGAAGGAGGGCTCCCCAATGCATTCTGCAGCAGTGGCAGTATTTCCACTAAGCATTACCAGGTTCTCAATGATACAGCTATGCAGGTGGAGCCACATACAGCCATGCTGTATTCAAATAATTACAGCTGTGCTAAATTAAAATAATTGGGGATGTTCTCATCCTGTGGTAAATAAAAAAAAAATCCTATAAATTTAAGATTTATCTGGAATGATAAAAAAGCAAAAATATCTTATAACCAGTTAACTATAAATATAATGGTGGTTGGATATTACAGACATCTGAAAATTATTAGATTTATGAAATGGGCAAAAATCCTAGTAAACTGAGGTTTTAAAGTAATCAAAAATAATTCTAAATGTGTTGGAAAACCTAGGATACTTACATTCCACTATTGCCACAGAATATACCCCATTTAACCTTCTAGTCAAAGATGACCTGTTTTAAACCAATGAATAACTTCCCACTAATGGGTATCTTTCAAATCCCAGATATTGACATCTATCCAAATTGTTACTTTGAAAAAAGCCTTGCAAATTTACCAGAGATTTTAACATATAACATCACCAACAGAAGTGATGAAAAAACAGATTATTCTGTTCTGGCTAAACTATTCAAGACCTATAATAAAAACAACAATCTTTACCTTGAATGTATAAAAACTGTTACTATCCCAATATAGAGAACATACTAAAATGACCAACAATAGTACCCTTCCTGAGCATGATAGAAAGTGTATACTGTACTCACCACAAAAAGTATCCAGACATCCAAAAAAGCAAGAGTTACAATTTAAAAATTACTTAAATGGAAATTGTTCACACCAGGGTTTTGGAATTTTACTAAACCCTATGTGCTAATCATGCGGTAAGCAGGAAGGCTCTTTGAGACACAGAGGAGTTTATTTACTAAAGCTGGAGAGCGCAAAATCAGGATCACGTCTGCATAGAAACCAATCAGCTTCTAACCTCAGCTTGTTCTGTTAAGCTTTGGCAAAAAAGACCTGGAAATTGATTGGTTTCTATGCAGAAGTGAGCCTGATTTTGCATTCTCCAGCTTTAGTAAATAAACCCCGAATGGTCTTCCTCAAAAATAACTCCATGATGGGATTCTATATTTAAGTTTTTTTCATAAGTAGCTGAAATTACAATTGTAGTACAAAAATATACTTTTTTTACATGATTTTGATACTTTCTCACTTTACATCCTCCTCCCTTCCATTTTACCCCTGTTATTTCATCCTACCTATCTTGGTTACGATACAGCAAATAATTATGTACCCTTTGTTTATGTATGTATGTATAGCAATACATTCTCTTTATAGCAATTGTTATCCCTTTCATATAAAGTAATTTAAAAAATATCGAATTTACAAAAAACAAAACAATGAATTTTAAAACTGATAAATAAAAGTCCTTAAAGATGCCAGAAAAAGTCAGTAAACTCAATGTTTAGATTGGAGATATATATATATATATATATATATATATATACACATATACATACACACACACACACACACACACACACATATATGCATACACACATACATACACACACAAGCATTAAATTAATTTACAATGTAAATTGCTGCTAAGTAGATCTGAAAGTGCTTTCTCTGCAGAAAGCTTCACATCAGCAGCTCCAGCAAACACTGCTCAGGGTATCCCCTCATTAACCTCCTATGCTTCCTTATAAGTAAACCAGTCCAAATGCACTCATTTGGCCTAATACCTATTCCCAGGTATCTTGTAGGACAGCAGAGGAGACATAGGTACCTCCTTCAACAGAAAACACATCACCAAAAACACTTTAAAAAAGGTCCTTCTACCAAACTGGTCAGCTGTTAAGAAGAACCAAAGAAACATACTCTTAAAGAAGAACTTCTTTAAAATTATCAGGAACTTCTTAGTTACCAGCAACATAAGAGACAGATTTCCATTGCAGTGCAGGTATATGGGAAGGCTTTCTGTATGTAGCCTCACAAAGTCACTGTGGTATACATAAGTGGCCTTACACAGCCCATTCCTTAGTAGGAAAATGTTGAAGCATTTAAACGAATAAGGCCTTCACTATGGGCTGAGAAGGTTAATAATAATCAGTCTTATCAAGGTCTGACCTATTGGGAATATAAGGCTTCTGAGACCAAGCGGAGGTGAAACAAAGCCAGCCAGGATATTATATATGTTTGTACAAACAGTGGTGAACTTTATAGAGAGATATATATATACAGCCTTCATAGCATATTACATGGGAGTCACAGAAAAAAAAAACCATAGGTGTTGAGTACAGAATATGAATAGGTTATAGCAATAGCTGGTTGAAGATACATTTTCTTCTCTTAATAAGAGTGTCATTTTAACTTCTGTTGTGAGACTACAAAAGCAAAATCATAAGCCAATGACAAGATTGTATGACAAAAATAAACAAAGTTAATGACTTGGATAAAAAAGGAATATGGCAGTATTGTTAAGTACTAAGGCTAGCCAAATATGTAACAATTAAACTAGCTGTCAAAGCTGGAAAATCTGTAAAACAACTACTTGCACCGATGTTTTTCTGCCATAATATCTTAATTGGAAACAGAGTTATCTGCTCTGTTAAACATGCAGAGAATCTAAACTTTCTGGATTGTTTGACTTCTCAGCCACCCACAGCCGCTTCATTTCTCAGTATCCATGTCATCTCCTGAAAGCAGAAAACTTGATTGGAGGTGAAAGCCACTACATAGTAAGTATCAGGTCAGCAGCTGTGACATCTGATCTTTTGTGCATTTTCCAGTGGTATTTCTGTCATTTTTTTATGACAACAAAAATATTTTTTTATTGGGCCATATAAGGTTTTCTTTTGGTCTTGCTCTATTTTTTTAAATAATCTATCTTGAATGTGAAAAAAACATTTGTATAAAAGAAAAAAAAAGGATCTTTTCAGGTCACAACCAGTGAGCCAGTGGAGAAAGCTGGGGTGGGACTGAGCCCCGCTCTTTGTGTGAATAGACACAGAGTGGGGATCTGGAGCGAGCCTACATGAGTGCCTCCATAGCAAGTGGCGTGTGCTGTGGGGGCCCTCGGCAGGGTGGAGAAGCCAGGAGATCCTGCGGGGGACTCAAGAAGAGGAGGATGGGGGCTGCTCTGTGCAAAACCATTGCACAGAACAGATAAGTACTTTATTGCTATTCATTTAGATGTGGGGATCTGGAGCGAGCCTACATGAGTGCCCCCATAGCAAGAAGCTTACTGTGGGGGCCCTCGGCAGGCTGGAGAAGCCAGAAGACCCAGCGCGGGACCCAAGAAGAGGAGGATGGGGGCTGCTCTGTGCAAAACCATTGCACAGAACAGGTAAGTACTTTATTGCTATTCATTTAGATGTTTAAGAAAAATGAAAAAGAATAGCAGGTATTTCATTTTCCACCTTTCCTGCAGCACCTGTTACAATCAGATTGCAAAACAAATCTGTGATATGCAGTCACAAGTGCTGTAGTAGGGCAACTGTAGCAATTCATAAAGCTACACTACATTATTTATTTATTTCAGGTACTTATATAGTGCTGTCAATTTACACAGCTCTTTACATATATATTGTACATTCACATCAGTCCGTAACCATCAAGGGACGTACAATTTAAGGTCCCTAACTTACATTCATACATACACATACTAGGGCCAATTTAGACAGGAGCCAATTAACCTACCAGCAAGTCTTTGGAGTGTGGAAGGAAACCCACGCAGGCACAGGGAGAACATGCAAACTTCAGGCAGGTGGTGCCGTGCTTGGGATTTAAACCAACGACCCAAGTACTATCAGGCGGAAGTACAAACCATTTAGCCACTGTGCTGCCCGTCATCATTGTAAATAACTGCTACTGCAGTCATTGAATCATATCTCACTCTGACAGGCTTCTGCTTGCAGACTGGGACTTCACCTGACTACTGTCAAACTACGCCAGTCCAAGCAGGAGCATGCACTGTGGAGGGACCCTATATAAGAATATCCTTGAGGGCTTAGGTGAAGTGCTTCGGGATGCTCATATATCGAAGCAAGTCATCAGGTAATTAATAATATGCTGTATCAGACACAGTATAACTGTTTGCCTCTTTTGCAAAGAAATTCTAATAATTGTCAGCAAGAAAATCGCCCTCTGAAATGAAGAGCAGTAATATTTACTGGCAGGAACAGCCGGTTTGGCATAAAGCCTTTACAAATATTGTTAAGCTCCAGTCACCTTACATAGCTCTGCCACTGCTCTTCTTATGGTTGTGTGTACATAATGGGAAATAACTTCTGAAACACTGCAATGGGATGAAATTTGGAAATTTATCCTACAGATGTGTAGAACTGCTACAAAGCACGTCTGGTGACTACACAACTATCTGAAACGCAACATGATCATCTTTAAAGAGACAGTGTTCACATAAACTTTCGATTGAAAGTTATTAGCACTCAATATATAGAAATCATGGCTTTTGGAGAGTTGAGCATTTTGGCCTCTTCTGATCCATTTCACCACCATGGCTAAAAGGTTTCAAGTAGCTGCAGTTAAAATACGTTATACTTTTATTGTTTTTGCCATATATGACCCAATGGGCAAATATTCCTTTTTTCATGTCCAAGGGTCACAAAGAAAGTGAGAGGGAATTTCTACAAATTAAGGGGAAATCCCTACTTAGACAGTTGTAATCAGATGTCCTCATTGGAAGACTTTACCTCACCTTGGGTTCTGGCAACAACTATAACATTCTGGATATTCCATTGCTTTCTGTCCGAGTGACAATGGTCACTAGGGCAAATAAAAAAGTAAGATCTTACCAGCAGAGACACAGCAACTAAAACCCGATAGATGTCCTAACTTTTCCCTCTCTATCTAATATTAACAAAAAAAAAAAGTTTGGCTTTAAATATATTCGTAGTTGAATAAGCTGTCTTCATTGGAAGACTTTCCCTCACCTTGTGTTCTGGCAACAACTATAACATTCTGGATATTCCATTGCTTTCTGCCTCAGTGACAATGGGCACTGGGGCAAATAAAAAAGGAAGATCTTACCAGCAGGGACACCTGATAGGGGTCCTAACTTTTCCCTCTCTATCTAATATTAACAAAAAAAAATTAAAAAATATTAAAAGTTTGGCTTTAAATATACTCAAAATTGAATAAGCTGTTCTATATTTTTATTTTGAGAAAGGCCCTCTTGAATTATTGTAGTATGAACCGTCAAGTTTTTGGTAGATTCATATAGTCTAGCTCATGTGCTCTCATCAACTCTTTGATTCATTTTAAAGGCCTCATGCACACTGGGTGTTTGCCCAGCTCTTCTGAACTGCCTTTCTCCTGGCAGGAGAAAAGCAGCATAAAAAATGAGCCAAAAGCCATGTTTTGCAAGCGCGTTTAGGTATGTTTAATCACCTCAAGAGTTTGGGTGTTTATTCATTCCATTGGCCAGAATATAAATGTATTCTAGTCACTGACATGAATGAATGTTCAAGTGCTAATGTTTAGGTGCATTTAGAAATGTTTAGACCTGTCACAAGTTTTTTCTGCTGAAACGCTCCTCTCCTGAATGCACAAGTGATGTTTTTTTTTCTGCTTCTACATTTTCCTACGTCTTAACATCTGTAAATGCCTATGTGCACGGATGCATAGGCTAACATGGAGACAGGCATTTACAGACAGAAGAAAAAAATGTTAAAACGCCCTTAAAATCTGTGTTTTTGATACCTAGTGTGCCAATGTGCATGAGGCTTTATAGGAAACTTTCAACCATAAAAAACATGACATACTGTAGTTTTCATTTCTTCTCCATGACATGCAGAACTAGAAAAAAAAAGGTTTCTACCATAGGTTTAATCTATGTCATTACTATCTAATGTCATTATTTCAATCAGATTTTTGATGAACTAGGTACAATGCCCCTTCATAAATCCATCTTAAATTAAGTATTACGAATGAAAACCTGAATACCTATTAGGGTATGTGCCCTCCTTCGCACTATTCTTCATACAGACATTAAGCGTAATCCATATGAAGCGCATCTATTTAAACCACTGGAGGGCCTTCTCCGCTCTGAACGGCAGCTGGCATCACATTTATTTATGGCAACTAAATTGACGATTGTGAGGGCTTGGAAGACTCCTGTTCTTAGCTTTGAGGCTGTCAAAAATCGGATGAACTTCATAATGGTCAATGAAAAACTGACGGCCATATTATTGGATACCCATACAAAATTTCTGCAGATATGGCGTCCCTGGCTGGATGTAGCCCCGCCCTCGAGATTCGACCAGTCCCTTCTATCGATATGAGGATGGATTCTGCCGTGATCTCCCCGGAGCCCCTCCCTCTCCGTTTTTTTTTTTTTTTTTTTTTTAGTGTCTGTGTGTGTTGTCCGTGTATCTCTACTATTTGTCTTTTTCTACTCTTCTGTTTACTCTGTCCTTACACATAATTTACAGATTGTGCCTGCTGTTTTATGATTTATGCAATCTAGATTTTACATTCTAGGTCATGAATATGTATTGTTTTTTTTTTTGATGCAGTCTTTTCTCAGGCCTCTCCTGTTTTTTATAATGTTGATGTAGCAATACTTCCCTTTGGAGTTTTTATTATTATTGACCCACAAAGGTCTGTTATCTGTTCCTTCCCAACCTCCCTCCTCATCCCCTCCCTCAGGGCACCTATGTAAACTTTTCGGATTTTGCTTTTATCTATGCATGCCTTGCATCAGTTCCCCTTCATTTATTGTAATGTGTACATGTTGGTCATTGAATTCTTGCTTTGACTGCCTGTTCATCTTTGCTTGTTATTCAATAAAGCTTTTTGTAAAAGAAAACCTGAATACCTAAAGCATAAAGTTCAATGGTTGAAATAATGTTACATATAGCACAGCCTGTAAGACTCAGCAGTCTGAGGTAGATAGTGTATATCAAAGAGCACATATTATAGTTTTTCAGTGCAATGTAAAACAACATGTAAACACTGCAGTTGTTCTCTGTATGTAACATAAAAAATATGTACAGTGCATAGTGGTTTGCAGTGTAAAAAATGCAGCTCTCGGCAGTACGGAATATACAGCAAATTGTACAGAGCAATGGTCTGGAGTGTGTAATGTACAACAAAATATACAGTGTACTGAGATCCATACAGCAGGGTTCAGTTTGGAGTGTGTTACATAAACAGCATATAAAGAGAATTTTGCCCCCCCCCCCCTCTCTAAATAAAAGACCCTTCACATGGTGGTCAGAGTAAATGCCTTTGTTACATTAGTGGCCATTGTAAAAAAAAAAAAAAAAACCCGTTATGCTGGTGGTCATTGTAGAATCCCCTATATTGGTGCCCAGTGAAGATGTACTGTATAAATACTCATTGAAAAATGTGCTCCTTTTAGAGTGGTGGTCAGTGGAGATGTGTCCCCTTTACATAGTTGGTCATTGAAGAAAGGTCACATTGCATCGGTAATCAGTGTAATACCCCTTTACATTAGACGTCAGTGCAAATTTGCTCCTGTATGCTGGTGGTCAGTGGGAGGAAGAATGCTTCCTTACATTGGTGATCAGGGGCAGGAAGAATTATCTCATACACTGGTGGTCAGTGACAGGAAGAATTCTTCCTTACATTGGTGGTCAGTGGTAGGAAGCATCCTCCTTTAGTTTGGTGCTCAGTGGGAGAGGTGACCCCCTTAAATTGGTGTTCAATAGAGAAATGCCCTTTAGGTTAGTGGTCAGTTTACTGCCCCTTTACCTTAGTGGTCAGTGGAAACGGGCAAATTAATGGTTGGTGTAATGTACCCTTATATTAGTGGTCAGTGGGGGGAAGAAGGCACCCTTTTACATTGATAGCTAGTGGCAGTAGTGACGCATTAGATAGTTGGTCAGTGACAGAATTACTGTACTTTCCATTACTGGTCAGAGAGAGGACGTCTGCTCCATACAATGGGGGTCAATTGAGAAGTATTACATTTGTGGGCAGCAGGCTCTCAGGATGACTGCCCCTTACATTGGTGGTTAGTGGGTAAAAGGATGCCCCTTTTGTTGCTGAAAAGTGGCAGGAAGGACACATTTAAAAGGTGACAATGGCAGGAAGAATACCTCCTTTCATTGGGGGTCAGTGGCAGGAATAATGTCCCATTATATCAGTGTTCAGTTGGAAAAAGTAAGCCCCATTACATTGATGGTCACTGACTGGTAGTCAGTGAAAAGAAGAATGCCCCCTTACAATAGTAGTCAGAGGCAAATAAAGTGTCTCTTACCAAAACAGCATTTGGTAGTGTTCTTTTTGAGATCTGAAATTGCATCCTTGAAATTTTTCTGTAACGGATTACAGTATTAGCTGGAGTAGGGTTGGTTTTAGAGATAATATGCAATCCATAATTAAATCCTAACCATAATTTCCATACAATTACATTTCCATGAGTTTATCAGATTACAGCTACAGTATATATTACACATATCAGATCCTAAAAACACACTTGGCATTTTAAGTAATTACAAAGAAGACAAAATTAGTTTGCCATGAACATTCATTTTAAATTCTTATTGCACCTAAATAGAAAGCTAAGATATATTAGATTTAAACCTCTGTTCTCATGTTTTATATGCATGAGCCAATTTATTACAACACCAAATATAAACAACAATAAAGCCAATTCAATCTGAAGGGACACAAAGATCATGTACATCAACAAGTTAGTACACAACAAATACAGTCAATCATCCCAGGATTTGTACACACGCATACTGCTTTATTTCAAACTGAGAACAAGGAAATAGGACAGGGCTTGGTAGGAAAACAGAAAGTCTTCCATGCCTTACAATAGGACACAGACGCAGTCTTGGCAAAGAAATGGCACTGAATGTTACTCTGAACCTAAATCCAGTGAATTATTTGTGACAACTTGTTTGAAGTGGTGTATTTTTTACATTTTATTTCAATAATTATAAAAATATCACAAGAGTATCTACACCTACAGGTGAAACTTGAAAAATTTGAATATCGTGCAAAAGTTCATTTATTTCAGTAATGCAACTTAAAAGGTGAAACTAATATATGAGATAGACTCATTACATGCAAAGCAAGATAGTTCAAGCCGTGATTTGTCATAATTGTGATGATTATGGCTTACAACTCATGAAAACCTCAAATCCACAATCTCAGAAAATTTGAATATTACATGCAATCAATAAAACAAGGATTGTACATAGAACAATATCGGACCTCTGAAAAGTAGAAGCATGCATATGTACTCAGTACTTGGTTTGGGCCCCTTTTGCAGCAATTACTGCCTCAATGCGGCGTGGCATGGAAGCTATCAGCCTGTGGCACTGCTGAGGTGTTATGGAAGACCAGGATGCTTCAATAGCGGCCTTCAGCTCTTCTGCATTGTTCGGTCTCATGTCTCTCATCTTTCTCTTGGCAATGCCCCATAGATTTTCTATGGGGTTCAGGTCAGGCGAGTTTGCTGGCCAATCAAGCACAGTAATCCCACAGTCATCGAACCAGGTTTTGGTGCTTTTGGCAGTGTGGGCAGGTGCCAAGTCTAGACTGTGGAAACTTCACACTGGACTTCAAGCATCTTGCAGTGTGTGCCTCTCCATTCTTCCTCCATACTCTGGGTCCTTGGTTTCCAAATGAGATACAAAAGTTGCTCTCATCAGAAAAGAGAACTTTGGACCACTGAGAGATCATCCCTGCTGCTTGTGCACCTTTTTCTTCCACACTTTTCCCTTCCACATAACTTTCTATGAATGTACTTTGATACAGCACTTTGGGAACATCCAACTTCTTTTGCAATTCCCTTTTGAGGCTTTCCCTCCTTATGGAGGGTGTCAATGATGGTTTTCTGCACAACTGTCAGGTCAGCAGTCTTTCCCATGATTGTGATTCCTACTGAACCAGACTGAGAGACCATTTAAAAGCTCAGGAACCCTTTGCAGGTGTTATGGCTTAATTAGCTGATTAGAGTGGGACACTTTGAGCCTAGAATATTGCACCTTTTCACAATATTCTAATTTTCTGAGATTGTGGATTTGGGGTTTTCATGAGCTGTAAGCCATAATCATCACACAATTATGACAAATCACGGCTTGACCTATCTTGCTTTGCATGTAATGAGTCTATCTCATATATTAGTTTCACCTTTTAAGTTGCATTACTGAAATAAATGAACTTTTGCACGATATTCTATTTTTTCGAGTTTCAGCTGTATATGCCAGTATACACACCAGGGATGTCAGCCTCAACAGCTCGGATTCATGTACATCTACATAGAAATAAAAAAAGAGAACTGTTTGATTATAATCCTTCACATTTCTTTGTTACAGGATAAGTTCACCTTTGGGAAGATGTTACACATTTCACAAGTTTTTAGGGTGGAACATGTAACATGCTCCTGCAGCCCTCTGCCTCAATCCCCTCCTCTCTGTGTCAGCAGGCCAGGAGTTCTGTGTATGGGAGAACTACAACTATCATCAGCCTTTGTGGCTGATGGCTGGCTTGTAGCTCTTAATGAACTAGCAGGGCACTGTGAGCATTCTAGGTAGTTCATTGTTTTGTCTTGTCATTGTGCAACTGCCTGCCTGTTCAAGGTACAAGCAGACAGCTTACACTGACAGTCTGCAGGAGCCCTGCATTGCACCTGCGATATGTTGATCATGGGTGCAGTGTTGCCACCCAGCTGTTTCATTCATTCACAGAGTTCTGTGAATAAGAGAACTACAACTTCCATCAGCCTTTGCGGCTGCCGGCTTGTAGTTCTCAATGAACTACCAGGACGCTGGTAAGTGCTTTAGGCAGTTCATTGATTCTTCCTATCATTGTGTAACTGCCTGCCCTTATGAGGTACAAGCAGACAGCTTACACAGGCAGTCTGCAGGAGTTCTGCATTGCACCAGCGATCTGTTGATCCTGGGTGCAATGCTCTGCAAACTCCTAATAAATCACAGATGTGCATTTATTATTTTTTTTAAAGGTGAACGTATCTTTTAAAGAAAAGCAATCTGGAACATCCAAATCATTCCTGCAGTGTTCTAATGAGTTTCAGCTGAAGCCTTATTCATAGTTAATCTGTTGACAGATTGTTTAGATGTTCCTGATCATTTTTCTTTAACAAATTAGGCACTGTGAAAGATTATAATCTGACCCCAGCTTTTTGAATTTTATGCTCTCTTTGAATTACATTCCTTTATATACCTTAAATCCAGCTGTTTTCTGACCAGTCACATGATGAGAGGACAGCCTGAGCTCACAGGAGGGGAATTGAATATCTCCATGACAGCTTGAGCTCACAGGAAGGGAATTGAATATCTCCATGAAAGCCTGAGCTCACAGGAAGGGAGTTAAATATCTCTATGACAGCCTGAGCTCACAGGACATGGGTTATATATCTCCATGACAGCCTGAGCTCACAGGACGGGAGTTATATATCTCCATGACAGCCTAAGTGCACAGGAAGGGAGTTATATATCTCCATGACAGCCTAAGCTCACAGGAAGGGAGTTAAATATCTCCATGACAGCCTGAGCTCACAGGAAGTGGGTTATATATATATCTCCATGAAAGCCTTAGCTCACAGGACATGGGTTGAATAACTCATTGACAGCCTGAGCTCATAGAAAGTTGGTTGTAAGGGAAGGGAGTTAAATATCTCCATGACAGCCTGATCTCACAGGAAGGGAAATAAATATCTCCTTGTCAACCTGAGCTCACAGGAAGGGAGTGAAATATTTCCAAGACAGCCTGAGCTCACAAGACATGGGTTATATATTTCCATGACAGCCTGAGCTCACAGGAAGGGAGTAAAATATCTCCATGACAGCCTGAGCTCACAGGAAGGGAGTTATATATCTCCATGACAGCCTGAGTTCACAGGAAGGGAGTTAAATATCTCCATGACAGCCTGCGTTCACAGGAAGTGGGTTATATATATCTCCATGAAAGCCTTAGCTCACAGGACGTGGGTTGAATAACTCATTGACAGCCTGAGCTCATAGAAAGTTGGTTGTATAATGCTATAAATTATTCAGCTTGGAAAAAGGGACTAGTGCTGAATGATGAAGGACAGTTCTAGAGAGAAGGCAGCATTTTTTATTTTAAAAAGCATTGGTCAGTGCAATTTTAAACATTTTCAAAACATATAGAATATATATGATAAAAAGATAGCGTATTTTGACAACATGGCATTCATCTTGGAACTATAGCCTTTTTCTTGACAACCGGAGTCTGAACCCTGACAACAGGAAAATTATTTAAAACCATCACCTGAATGTCAGAAATTTAAGTAAATCATTGTATGTGCAGGTATTTGTACAAGTCAAGAACCCCAATTAGACTGGTCACCAATATACTGTATTTACATACATTTTTACACACCAATTTTATATATAAGCAGTGGCACTCAATAACGTATACTGCATTAATTGTGATATAAATTGCTGACTACATACATTTTCTGCATGCTTTGAACTTCTGTAGTTTGTACAATTTATTACTAAATACATAATATTATCTGGAAGCGTGTGAAAGCCACTGACAGTAGGTCCACCTGTAATCACCATAACTAATTAACTATTGTGAGGTTGTATCTCAGATTTAAAAATATATTCCTTATAATGAATTTCAAAAGTTATTTATGGAAACCTGAGTTATTCAAGAGTAGTAAAAGGCTTATATGTAGAAAGGAATACACAATGTTTTACTCCAAGGTCCAGATTAACAATTAAAAGCTATACTTCTCATGCAGAATGTTTTTGTGACCATTAAAGCAGATGTTACCACCTACTACAGAGCAAGAGCAAGGTCACTCCTACCTCTTACATAAAAGATACAGCATTACCTTATAGTGCATCCCAGGGCAAAAATATGCAGTACAGTTCTGCAATAGATGCACATTTCCCCATGTCTTTTTCTACAAGTATAGAAAAATACCTGTGGATCTGCCAGAAATGCACTCAGCTCTTATGTCCTTTTGTGGGCTGACAGCATACAGGATTGTTGAGGACTGAGTGTTGTCAGCTTTGCCCAGTTTTCCCTTGCCAGACTGCTCAAACCCATCTACTCTCCCAGCTCTGCAAGACATAGGCTAATAACTCTGTAGTTACAAGAGAAGGACTGGGAGGTTAATCACTCTTCTATAGACAACCCATGAAGTGCTACCCACATTATAGACCTGTAGAGCAAAAATAAATAATACAGGAAAGATTGAGCACCTCTATGTGTGCCTAGATCAGACTAGAGGTGTACTTGTCTAGAAGAGAAAATATTCAGTTGCTTTGAAAATGACAATTAGATAGCCCAACAACTACTCCCATCTAATACAATTTAAGCCACAATAACTTCTATTGCAAAAACATGGAGTTTTGGCTATGTAACAGAAAACTACAGGACTTGGCGTATTTTGGTTTTTGGAGCAGTCTGAAAAAATCCTGTTTAATCAACATGGATGGTCTTCATGGCAACAAGTGGCAATCAACAAGCCAACCTTAGCAAGTAATTTGACATCTGTAATCAAGATTGGACAATAGTCACTACTTAAATGGTTTTGGTTTTAAACTGAATAAATAATTATAGCTTCAAACTAAGAAGGTAAGAAGTAGGTTTCAAATGTCCAGCTAAACATACCTCATAGAGGTTTTAGGAGCTCATCCAAATATTTGTTCACAAGTTTTGTTAGGAATCCTAACAGGGGTGTTCGTGTTTAGAACCAGTAAATGCTTCTGCCAGCTTGAGGAATTGCGGCAGTAAATTCTCATCTTCAGCTGACAATGATTTCAAATTGTACAGCGCTGAGCAAACCCTTTGGCGCTATATAAACTCGTAGTAATAATAATAATAATAATATACACTCCCCAGCCACTTTATTAAGTACACCTTGCTAGTGACAAGAAAATATCCCCCACACCATTACACCACCACCACCAGTCTGAACCGTGGATACAAGACAGGATGGATCCATGCTTTCATGTTGTTTAGGCCCAAATTTTGCCCTACCATCTGAATGTCGCAGCAACCACTCTGCCCATTCTCCTCTGACAGCTGACATCAACATGGAATTTTGGTCCACACAACTGCCGCTCACTGGATATTTTCTCTTTTTCAGATCATTTTTTGTAAACCCTAGAGATGGTTGTGCATGAAAATCCCAGTAGATCATTAGATTTTGAAATACCCAGACCAGCCTGGCACCGACAACCATGCCACATTCAAAGTCACTTAAATTCCCTTTCTTCCCCATTCTGATGCTTGGTTTGAACTTCAGCAAGTTGTCTTCACCACATCTACATGCTTAAATGCATTGAGTTGCTGCCATGTGATTGGCTGATTAACAATTTGTGCTACCAGGCAATTGAACAGGTGTACCTAATAAACTGGCCGGTGAGTGTATCTCACATGATGACTTAGAAATAGAGATGAGCTCAAGGTTCGGTCCTAGCGCAGGTTAGGACTGAATTTTGGCTGTTCGGGTGTTCAGACAAATGCCTGAACATTTACCCATTTGGCAAGAGACGAATGTCATGTACAATAGTGGTATTACTTTTGCTATTACACATGAAAGTTTCCCAGTGTGAATGTTTAAGGACACTGACAAGTACAAGTACAGCCGAGCCCTTAACAAACAACGATGTCACCAACCCCATTCACTTACATGGACAGGAATCCCTGTGTAAGCAAAGGAGTGAGGATAGCAAAAAAAAAAAAAAAAAAAAAAAAAAAAAAAAAACACAATAACATGAAGTTCCCTCCCTTTTTCATAATAGACCCTTTTAATCTGGTATGAATTTTAAAAAGGTACACCATACAAAAAAATCAACATGAGGCTCCCCAGGAACTCCTTTGGGTCTCAAATGGATTTTAAGGGGAACCTCATGCAAAATTAAAAAAAATATTGTGGTTAAACTAAAATTCTAGGGAGGGCCTGCCTAGCAAAGCACCTTGTCTCCTTGATGAGGACAAAGGCCTCTTTTCCACAACACTGGCTTGATGGTTTTGGGGGTCTGATGCGGATTAAAAAAAAAAATTGTAACCGAGAAATAAAGACACCCAAATGTTTAACATTTTTATAAAAAAAAATTAAATACCAAAAAAAGGTGACCAACAACCCACCCAACAAAAATGTTGTCTGTGAAACATGCGCTGCTGAAGTATGGTGGATGACATACAAGGGGTTGGAGTCTTTCAGATTACATGTTTTCTTGGTGCTTTGCTTTTTAGACCTGTTCTTGGGGTTACTGAATTGCATTGGCTGGACTTCATCACCTCTGGTTTCTTAGACATGGTCAAAAGTATATAATTTTAGTCAGCTTTTGAAACAATCTTGCTGATCAACTTGTTCTTCTGTTACCTAGTTTGTGTTTTTGTGTACAAGTTAGCAGGTATAGTGAGTAGAGATGAGCGAAGTATTCAAAAATTCGATTCGACTGATTCGGCGAATTCGTAGAAAAATTTTGATTCGAGTCGAATATATTCGCTGTGAATTTAACTTAAAAAAGGGTGTTTCTAGGCTTCAGAGAGACTTAATATTAGTGCTGAACACTGTACCTTTAATTTAAATGCCCTTGGAGTCTGCTGGGGAAGAGAAATAATACTGTCAGGCAGTATGACATGCAGATGAGTGCCGTCGATCTTAGAATCACCGCACACTTCACTCATTTGGCCAGTCACGGGGCCAAAACCAGAGTGTGGAGCCACAGTGTGGCGGTGGAGGCAGCAGCAATGGGAGGCCATACAGCACCCTATGACAAAAATGGAAACCACCAGCAGTGTGAGGAGACCTGAAAGTGGCACATGGCAGAGTGTGGCGATGGAGACAGCAGCAATGGGAGGCCGTACAGGGACCCATGACACACTCTGGACCTGGCAGCAGCATGAGGAGGCGGTACAGGGGCCCATGGCAGATTACGGGCCTGGCAGCAGCATGAGGAGTCGGTACGGGGGCCCATGGCAGATTACAGGCCTGGCAGCAGCAATGGGAGGCCGTACAGGGACCCATGACACAATCTGGACCTGGCAGCAGCATGGGGAGGCAGTACAGGGGCCCATGACAGATTACGAGCCTGGCAGCAGCAACTTGGACAGGAGGACGTTCAGTTTCTGCACCGTCTGGTGCGTGCTCGCAAACTGTTGTCTCTTGGAAACGGATTCCAAGAAAGACTGCTGACGGAATCCGTGAAGAGGAGTAGCAGGAGAAGAAGCATCTGAACGAGCGGAATATGCCAACAAGCGACAACAGGGGCCCATGACAGATTACGGGCCTGGCAGCAGCATGAGGAGTCGGTACGGGGGCCCATGGCAGATTAGGGGCCTGGCAGCAGCTATGGGAGGCCCGTAATCTGCCAGCACCCTATGACAAAAAATGGAACCCACCAGCAGTGTGAGGAGACCTGAAAGTGGCACATGGCAGAGTGTGGCGATGGAGACAGCAGCAATGGGAGGCCGTACAGGGACCCATGAGAGACTCTGGACCTGGCAGCAGCATGAGGAGGCGGTATAGGGGCCCATGGCAGATTAGGGGCCTGGCAGCAGCTATGGGAGGCCCGTAATCTGCCAGCACCCTATGACAAAAAATGGAATACACCAGCAGTGTGAGGAGACCTGAAAGTGGCACATGGCAGAGTGTGGCGATGGAGACAGCAGCAATGGGAGGCCGTACAGGGACCCATGAGAGACTCTGGACTTGGCAGCAGCATGAGGAGGCGGTATAGGGGCCCATGGCAGATTAGGGGCCTGGCAGCAGCTATGGGAGGCCCGTAATCTGCCAGCACCCTATGACAAAAAATGGAACACACCAGCAGTGTGAGGAGACGTGAAAGTGGCACATGTTTGGGGCATGATTCATGGCGGATTTAGTCAGTTGTGTCAGGAACTGGTGGTTTGAAATCCAGACTAATCCACGCCTGATTCATTTTCACAAACGTCAGTCTCTCCACACTTTGGGTGGACAGTCGTGTCCTCCGCGGAGTTGCAATACCTCCTGCCGCACTAAACACGCGCTCCGATGCCACGCTACTGGCCGGGCATGACAGCCTTTCAAGGGCAAATTCAGCTAGTTGGGGCCAAAGGTCAAGTTTCGTTGCCCAGTAGTCAAGGGGATTGTCTACCTCGGTTGGCAGGGTGCTGTCCAAGTAGGCCTAAGCCTGTTGTTTGAGGTCCTGCTCCAGGTCCACCTGATGCTGCTGCTGCTGCTGCTGCTGCTGCTGCGGCTGGTTAGTAGTTTCCTCACTGCGCTGGTGAAGAAAGCTACTCATCATCGACTGCAGACTGAGGCAGCCGCTGCTGGTGGAGCTGCCACTGCTCCTACCACCCCACCCCTCCCCTGCTGCCATGGCAGCGGAACGCGAGCGCACAGGGCCCACAGTGTCTGAGGATGGACGTTGGCGCAGACAGGCAGAGACCAGCTGACTACATAGGTGGTTTTTATAGTACGTTATTTTGGCCTCCCTCTCAGCAGGTGTGAAAAAGGCCACCATTTTTGAACGGTAGCGAGGGTCCAACAAGGTGGACAGCCAAAAGTCATCCCTCTGTCTGATGGTTATTATTCGGCTGTCGCTACGCAAGCAACCGAGCATGCTATGGGCCATTTGTGCCAAGGAATGCGAGGGACTCCCTGCCTCCATCTCCACAGCATACTGCCACGGTGCGTCTGGGTCCTCTGTCTCCTCCTCCTCTACCAGATGCTCCTGCTCCTCCACTCCTGTCCGCTGAGTGGAAAAACCACCCATTTCACTCAATAATTCCTGAGCACCAATGTCCTCCTCTTCTTCCTGTCCTGCCCCCACAGGGGTCATGTGGCGTTGAGATCTGTGCGCCACGTCTACCGCACCCTGACCAGCCATTGTTAACAGCATTTGTTCCAGGACGTGCAACAGAGGAATGACGTCGTTCATCCCATAGTCCTGCCGACTCACGAATAGCGTGGCCTCCTCAAAGGGCCTGAGCAAGCGCAGGTGTCACGCATGAGCTGCCAATGGCTGACATCTAAGTTACACAGGGAGTACCTTTATCCGCTTTTAACATCAGGAAATCGGTGATGGCCTTTCGCTGTTCGTAAAGGCGGTCTAACATTTGTAGGGTTGAATTCCACCTTGTTGCAACGTCACAGCATGAGGAGTCGGTACGGGGGCCCATGGCAGATTACGTGCCTGGCAGCAGCAATGGGAGGCCCGTAATCTGCCAGCACCCTATGTCAAAAAATTCAACACACCAGCAGTGTGAGGAGACCTGAAAGTGGCACATGGCATGAGACACTGTGTACCTGGCAGCAGCTATGGGAGGCCCGTAATCTGCCAGCACCCTATGTCAAAAAATTCTACACACCAGCAGTGTGAGGAGACCTGAAAGTGGCACATGGCAGAGTGTGGCGATGGAGACAGCAGCAATGGGAGGCCGTACAGGGACCCATGACACACTCTGGACTTGGCAGCAGCATGAGGAGGCGGTATAGGGGCCCATGGCAGATTAGGGGCCTGGCAGCAGCAATGGGAGGCCCGTAATCTGCCAGCACCCTATGTCAAAAAATTCTACACACCAGCAGTGTGAGGAGACCTGAAAGTGGCACATGGCAGAGTGTGGCGATGGAGACAGCAGCAATGGGAGGCCGTACAGGGACCCATGACAGACTCTGGACCTGGCAGCAGCATGAGGAGGCGGTATATAGGGGCCTATGGCAGATTAGGGGCCTGGCAGCAGCTATAGGAGGCCCGTAATCTGCCAGCACCCTATGTCAAAAAATTCTACACACCAGCAGTGTGAGGAGACCTGAAAGTGGCACATGGCAGAGTGTGGCGATGGAGACAGCAGCAATGGGAGGCCGTACAGGGACCCATGAGAGACTCTGGACCTGGCAGCAGCATGAGGAGGCGGTATATAGGGGCCTATGGCAGATTAGGGGCCTGGCAGCAGCTATAGGAGGCCCGTAATCTGCCAGCACCCTATGTCAAAAAATTCTACACACCAGCAGTGTGTGAGGAGACCTGAAAGTGGCACATGGCAGAGTGTGGCGATGGAGACAGCAGCAATGGGAGGCCATACAGGGACCCATGAGAGACTCTGGACCTGGCAGCAGCATGAGGAGGCGGTATATAGGGGCCTATGGCAGATTAGGGGCCTGGCAGCAGCTATGGGAGGCCCGTAATCTGCCAGCACCCTATGTCAAAAAATTCTACACACCAGCAGTGTGTGAGGAGACCTGAAAGTGGCACATGGCAGAGTGTGGCGATGGAGACAGCAGCAATGGGAGGCCGTACAGGGACCCATGACAGACTCTGGACCTGGCAGCAGCATGAGGAGGCGGTATATAGGGGCCTATGGCAGATTAGGGGCCTGGCAGCAGCTATGGGAGGCCCGTAATCTGCCAGCACCCTATGTCAAAAAATTCTACACACCAGCAGTGTGAGAAGACCTGAAAGTGGCACATGGCAGAGTGTGGCGATGGAGACAGCAGCAATGGGAGGCCGTACAGGGACCCATGAGAGACTCTGGACCTGGCAGCAGCATGAGGAGGCGGTATATAGGGGCCTATGGCAGATTAGGGGCCTGGCAGCAGCTATAGGAGGCCCGTAATCTGCCAGCACTCTATGTCAAAAAATTCTACACACCAGCAGTGTGAGGAGACCTGAAAGTGGCACATGGCAGAGTGTGGCGATGGAGACAGCAGCAATGGGAGGCCGTACAGGGACCCATGAGAGACTCTGGACCTGGCAGCAGCATGAGGAGGCGGTATATAGGGGCCTATGGCAGATTAGGGGCCTGGCAGCAGCTATAGGAGGCCCGTAATCTGCCAGCACCCTATGTCAAAAAATTCAACACACCAGCAGTGTGTGAGGAGACCTGAAAGTGGCACATGGCAGAGTGTGGCGATGGAGACAGCAGCAATGGGAGGTCTCCCATTGTCCCAACATGGCCCAAATAGTCCCAACATGGGCCCCCTGGCCACGCTTGACTTTCTGGCCACATAGTCGACATACGGCTACGTTTACTTCCTCGGGCGGCTTGACGAAAAATTGCCACACCGCCGAGTAGGAAACTTTGCCCCCGATACTCCTCACTGGCTGACTGCTGCTTCCTCCGTGCACACCGGCACCACTACTGGCCGTGGTGGTAGGCTGCAGTGGAGCTGGTGCTCTACTCCGTGGCCGTTTGGCTCCACTGACACTGCTTCCACTGACACTGCTGCGACCCTGCTGCTGTCTCCTGGGCAACCCACCGACTGTTTCGCTCACTGCTAAGCTGCCACCCTCTTCTCCTGATGATGGGGAAGAAATTGCCTGATGACGACGAGGCTGCCAAGTGCGATCAACCTCCTCATCATCAAGTAGGGTCTCCGCCTCACTACTAGCCCCCTCGGCTGCGTCTGGGTCAGGAGACAGACCTGTCTCTAGACCGGCTACCGGGCCACTCTCCTCGCCACTACTTCTTCGCCTAGCTGCTGAAAAGGCGGATGTCTCCCCCCGTTCCTGACCGCCCTCTGTTAGCTCTTCCTCACTGTACAGTGGGGCTGAGCCCACAGCATGCGATACTTCGCTTGGTGAGGGAACACCAAAGGACAGGGGCAGGTAGAGGACACGTGATTTCAGTGGGCTTGGTCCCGGGCCATGCCAACTAACGGTTGTGTCTGACGTACCCACCGACCGTTGGCTGTAGGTGTCAGAGGTGACCTGGGAAGAGGAAGACGACCGAGCCAACCAATCGATGACGGCAGGGTTGTCGGTGGAGACACGACCGCTGGATGACACCGGGAGCACTGGCCTCTGGCTGCGAATAGTGCTGCCTCGACCCCTTCCTCTGCTGCCACGTCTGCTCGCTCCTAAAACATTGCCTCCTCTGCCACTCCTCTGCATGTTGTCTGACATACTCTTTAATTAAACGATTATGTGTCCCTGAGTAACAATTCTGTGTCCCTGAGTAACAGTTCTGTGGCCCTAAGTAACAATTCTGTGTCCCTGATTAACGTTTCTGTGGCCCCAAGTAACAGTTCTGTGGCCCTCAGTAACAATTCTGTGTCTGTGCGAGTAACAATTCTGTGTCTGTGCGAGAAACAATTCTGTGGCCCTAAGTAACAGTTCTGTGGCCCTCAGTAACAGTTCTGTTTCCCTGAGTAACAATTCTGTGTCTGTGCGAGTAAGAATTCTGTGTCTGTGCGAGTAACAATTCTGTGGCCCTAAGTAACAGTTCTGTGGCCCTCAGTAACAGTTCTGTGTCCCTGAGTAACAATTCTGTGTCTGTGCGAGTAACAATTCTGTGTCTGTGCGAGTAACAATTCTGTCTGTGCGAGTAACAATTCTGTGGCCCTAAGTAACGGTTCTGTGGCCCTCAGTAACAGTTCTGTGGCCCTGTGTAACAATTCTGTGTCTGTGCGAGTAACAATTCTGTGGCCCTAAGTAACAGTTCTGTGGCCCTCAGTAACAATTCTGTGTCCCTGATTAACGTTTCTGTGGCCCCAAGTAACAGTTCTGTGGCCCTCAGTAACAATTCTGTGTCTGTGCGAGTAACAATTCTGTGTCTGTGCGAGTAACAATTCTGTGTCTGTGCGAGTAACAATTCTGTGTCTGTGCGAGTAACAATTCTGTGTCTGTGCGAGTAACAATTCTGTGGCCCTAAGTAACGGTTCTGTGGCCCTCAGTAACAGTTCTGTGTCCCTGTGTAACAATTCTGTGTCTGTGCGAGTAACAATTCTGTGGCCCTAAGTAACAGTTCTGTGGTCCTCAGTAACAATTCTGTGTCTGTGCGAGTAACAATTCTGTGGCCCTAAGTAACAGTTCTGTGGCCCTCAGTAACAATTCTGTGTCTGTCCCTGAGTAACAATTCTGTGGCCCTAACTAAAGTTTCTGTGGCCCTAAGTAACAGTTCTGTGGCCCTCAGTAACAATTCTGTGTCTGTGCGAGTAACAATTCTGTGTCTGTGCGAGTAACAATTCTGTGTCTGTGCGAGTAACAATTCTGTGTCTGTGCGAGTAACAATTCTGTGGCCCTAAGTAACGGTTCTGTGGCCCTCAGTAACAGTTCTGTGTCCCTGTGTAACAATTCTGTGTCTGTGCGAGTAACAATTCTGTGGCCCTAAGTAACAGTTCTGTGGTCCTCAGTAACAATTCTGTGTCTGTGCGAGTAACAATTCTGTGGCCCTAAGTAACAGTTCTGTGGCCCTCAGTAACAATTCTGTGTCTGTCCCTGAGTAACAATTCTGTGGCCCTAACTAAAGTTTCTGTGGCCCTAAGTAACAATTCTCTGGCACTCAGTAACAATTCTGTCTGTCCCTGAGTAACAATTCTGTGGCCCTAATAACGTTTCTGTGGCCCTAAGTAACAATTATCTGGCACTCAGTAACAATTCTGTCTGTCCCTGAGTAACAATTCTCTGGCCCTAAGTAAAGTTTCTGTGGCCCTAAGTAACAATTCTCTGGCACTCCGTAACAATTCTGTCTGTCCCTGAGTAACAATTCTCTGGCACTCCGTAACAATTCTGTCTGTCCCTGAGTAACAATTCTCTGGCACTCAGTAACAATTCTGTCTGTCCCTGAGTAAAAATTCTGTGGCCCTAAGTAAAGTTTCTGTGGCCCTGAGTAACAATTCTCTGGCACTCCGTAACAATTCTGTCTGTCCCTGAGTATGAATTCTGTGGCCCTAACTAGCGTTTCTTTGTCCCTAAGTAACAGTTCTGTGGCCCTGAGTAACAATTCTGTGTCTGTGCGAGTAACAATTCTGTGGCCCTAAGTAACAGTTCTGTGGCCCTCAGTAACAGTTCTGTGTCTGTGCGAGTAACAATTCTGTGTCTGTGCGAGTAACAATTCTGTGGCCCTAAGTAAAGTTTCTGTGGCCCTCAGTAACAGTTCTGTGTCTGTGCGAGTAACAATTCTGTGTCTGTGCGAGTAACAATTCTGTGGCCCTAAGTAAAGTTTCTGTGGCCCTAAGTAACAATTCTCTGGCACTCAGTAACAATTCTGTCTGTCCTTGAGTAACAATTCTCTGGCACTCAGTAACAATTCTGTCTGTCCCTGAGTAAAAATTCTGTGGCCCTAAGTAAAGTTTCTGTGGCCCTGAGTAACAATTCTCTGGCACTCCGTAACAATTCTGTCTGTCCCTGAGTAACAATTCTCTGGCACTCAGTAACAATTCTGTCTGTCCCTGAGTAAAAATTCTGTGGCCCTAAGTAAAGTTTCTGTGGCCCTGAGTAACAATTCTCTGGCACTCCGTAACAATTCTGTCTGTCCCTGAGTATGAATTCTGTGGCCCTAACTAGCGTTTCTTTGTCCCTAAGTAACAGTTCTGTGGCCCTGAGTAACAATTCTGTGTCTGTGCGAGTAACAATTCTGTGGCCCTAAGTAACAGTTCTGTGGCCCTCAGTAACAGTTCTGTGTCTGTGCGAGTAACAATTCTGTGTCTGTGCGAGTAACAATTCTGTGGCCCTAAGTAACAGTTCTGTGGCCTTCAGTAACAATTCTGTGTCTGTGCGAGTAACAATTCTGTGTCTGTGCGAGTAACAATTCTGTGGCCCTAAGTAAAGTTTCTGTGGCCCTAAGTAACAATTCTCTGGCACTCAGTAACAATTCTGTCTGTCCCTGAGTAACAATTCTCTGGCACTCAGTAACAATTCTGTCTGTCCCTGAGTAAAAATTCTGTGGCCCTAAGTAAAGTTTCTGTGGCCTTGAGTAACAATTCTCTGGCACTCCGTAACAATTCTGTCTGTCCCTGAGTAACAATTCTCTGGCACTCAGTAACAATTCTGTCTGTCCCTGAGTAAAAATTCTGTGGCCCTAAGTAAAGTTTCTGTGGCCCTGAGTAACAATTCTCTGGCACTCCGTAACAATTCTGTCTGTCCCTGAGTAACAATTCTCTGGCACTCAGTAACAATTCTGTCTGTCCCTGAGTAAAAATTCTGTGGCCCTAAGTAAAGTTTCTGTGGCCTTGAGTAACAATTCTCTGGCACTCCGTAACAATTCTGTCTGTCTCTGAGTAACAATTCTCTGGCACTCAGTAACAATTCTGTCTGTCCCTGAGTAAAAATTCTGTGGCCCTAAGTAAAGTTTCTGTGGCCCTGAGTAACAATTCTCTGGCACTCCGTAACAATTCTGTCTGTCCCTGAGTAACAATTCTGTGGCCCTAATTAAAGTTTCTGTGGCCCTAAGTAACAATTCTCTGGCACTCAGTAACAATTCTGTCTGTCCCTGAGTAACAATTCTCTGGCACTCCGTAACAATTCTGTCTGTCCCTGAGTAACAATTCTCTGGCACTCAGTAACAATTCTGTCTGTCCCTGAGTAAAAATTCTGTGGCCCTAAGTAAAGTTTCTGTGGCCCTGAGTAACAATTCTCTGGCACTCCGTAACAATTCTGTCTGTCCCTGAGTATGAATTCTGTGGCCCTAACTAGCGTTTCTTTGTCCCTAAGTAACAGTTCTGTGGCCCTGAGTAACAATTCTGTGTCTGTGCAAGTAACAATTCTGTGGCCCTAAGTAACAGTTCTGTGGCCCTCAGTAACAGTTCTGTGTCTGTGTGAGTAACAATTCTGTGTCTGTGCGAGTAACAATTCTGTGGCCCTAAGTAACAGTTCTGTGGCCTTCAGTAACAATTCTGTGTCTGTGCGAGTAACAATTCTGTGTCTGTGCGAGTAACAATTCTGTGGCCCTAAGTAAAGTTTCTGTGGCCCTAAGTAACAATTCTCTGGCACTCAGTAACAATTCTGTCTGTCCCTGAGTAACAATTCTCTGGCACTCAGTAACAATTCTGTCTGTCCCTGAGTAAAAATTCTGTGGCCCTAAGTAAAGTTTCTGTGGCCCTAAGTAACAATTCTCTGGCACTCAGTAACAATTCTGTCTGTCCCTGAGTAACAATTCTCTGGCACTCAGTAACAATTCTGTCTGTCCCTGAGTAAAAATTCTGTGGCCCTAATAACGTTTCTGTGGCCCTAAGTAACAATTCTCTGGCACTGAGTAACAATTCTGTCTGTCCCTGATTATGAATTCTGTGGCCCTAACTAGCGTTTCTTTGTCCCTAAATAACGATTCTGTGGCCCTCATTAACAAGTCTGTGTCCCTGAGTAATGGTTCTCTGTCCCTAAGTAACTTTTCTCTGTCCCCAATTATCGTTTCTGTGGCCCTAACTCTGTCCCTGTCCCTAGTACAGAGCGGTCTGCCTCTGTTCAATAACTGCAGGCAAATGAAGAATTCCAAAATGGCCGCTATTTATAGCTCGACCATTACACAGTGCTGGCTGGCTGGCTGCTGATTGGCTGATGCGATCACATGTAGTTGAGGAATGCATTATGGGTCAGCGCGCCTTGTCTGCGCGCCTTCCCAGACATCCCCGCTCCGTCGCCGCACATGTCAGCCGCCATTTTCTGAAAAATTTCGATTCGCGCGTCCGAATTAGGCTATTTTTCGGATTCGGCACGAATCGAAATTTTTCCGATATTCGACTCGAATTCCACTTCGGATACTTCGATTCGCTCATCTCTAATAGTGAGTGTTTATGGTTCTTCCAACTGTAATTTTACATTGGAAATATTGGATTCTGAAGTGTAAATTATTAACTGTATTATAGATATGATTGAATAGGAGGTGTGTGTATTGCCACTCATATTGTTTCATTTTTCATCGTAGAAGTTATGGTGAACTTTTTATGAGTTTCTTTCATGCTACAAGGAGATTACATAAACAAACACATGCAGACCAGTGAGGTACCAGTACATCACAGGACAGCGATTGGTTAATTAGCCACACTAAGTGATTAAAAAAAAAAGACACCTTCTGTGGCTTTCTCGGGCTATCCCACTGGAAAACCCCAGTGTTTGTTCTGTGCTTTCGCCAGCTGACCAAAGAGCTGATTGAAGACAGGAACAGCTCCTCTATGGTCTCAGAAACAGGAAGCGATGAGCATTTATACTTCCGGTTTCGCCAGATGTGAAAACACCTGATCATACCAATCTTGGTGTGATCAGATGTTATGAAGGGAAGAGGAGAGATCTGGGGTCTAATAGACCCCATATTTTCCAGAAAAGAGTACCTGTCACTGCCTATTGCTATCACAGGGGACATTTATATTCCTTGTGATAACAATAAAAGTGATTAACCACTTGCTTTTCAGAGGATTTACCCCCCCTTCCTGACCAGGCCATTTTTTGTGATATGGCGCTGCTTTACTTTAACTGACAATTGCGCAGTCATGCAACACTGCACCCTGATGAAATGTATGTCCTTTTTTCCCCACAAACTGAGCTTTCCTTCGGTGGTATTTGATCACGTCTGTGTTTCTTTGTTTTGTGTTATAAACAAAAAAAGACTTTTGAAAAAAAACTATATTTTTTACTTTTTGCTATAAAACATATCCAGTAAAAAAAAAATGTAAAAATCACATAGGCTAAAATGTACTGACATCCCCAGTGACACTAATACAGTGATCAGTGCTAATAAAAAGCACCGACACTGTATTAATGACACTGGGAAGGAAGGGGTTAACATCTGGGGTGATCAAAGGGTTAATTGTGTGCTGTTTTTACAAACTGTGCTGTGTGTTTTTTTTACTGTGTAAGCATGCTGCTTTGTAGAGCAATACAAAGCAGCATGCTGGTGCTGACAGGGGAGAGATCTGTACTGTTTACATACAGACCTCTCCCCTGTCAGTGTTGTTTGGCGATCGGCGGGTGCCGGCAGGGAATCTCCGGCCGGGACCCGGTGATCGACAGCTGTAGCCGCCAATGGCGGCGCGGGTCCCCTGTTCGAAAATACAAAATCACGTATATACACGTGATTTTGTGCAGCCCTGCCGTCCTGTAGCATTAGTTCTGCTATAGGGCGGTTGGGAAGCGGTTAAAAAAAATAAAAAATTTACAGGAATAAATAATAACTTTTTTTTTTTTTAAGTTCCCCCTGCACGCCTTTGTCCCGAATGAATACATATACAGCGATCGCTTCAAACGCGAGGTATCACCGTGAACATCAGACCGAGGGCAGTAATTCTAGCACCAGACCTCTTGTGTAAATCTAAAGTGGTAAACTTTTCTAGCTTGTACAGTGTCGCCTATGGTTAATAAAATTTACATAGTTTGTCGCCATTATGTGGACGTACACAATTTTAAAGCGTCACATATTTAATCTATTTATTTGCATCATCTTTTATTTAACAAACAATTGGGTAATATATTGATTGTTTGAGCATTAAAATTCAAAAAAGTGTACTTTTCCAAAGAAATTGCATTTGAAAAACCGCTGCGCAAATACCCTGACATAAAAAAATTGCAACACCCTCCCAGGGGCGGACTGAACATTTGGGAACTCGGGCACTGCCCGAGGGCCCGGGATCAGTAGGGGGCCCCATGAGATGCCCCTGGTACTTTTTCATAGGCTTCTTTGGGTGTTGTTTGAGTGTGGGCGAGGACACAGGGGCCCCATGATCCCCTGTTGCCCGGGGGCCCCATGAGTTGTCAGTCCGCCCCTGCACCCACCATTTTATTCTCTAGAGCCTCTGCTTTTCAAAAATATATACGTAATATTTGGGGATTCTAAGTAATTTTCTAACATGTAAACAACATGTAAACAAAGTGTCAGAAAAGGCCTAGCACTGGTTCACATCAAAAGCAATTTCAAAGTGGTGCGATTTGGTGCCATTTAAAGTGCGACTTCAACGTAGCGCTGATGTAGACACACGAGCGATTTCTGTGTCATTTACCGTATAGTCTATGAGAGTTAAGTCGCACTGAAGTGGTGAAAAAGTAATGCAGGAACTATTTTTCAAATCTCGGTACTTGAAATTGCACCTATTAAGACAGTGCCATAGAAATACATTAGATGCAACTTCATGTGCGATTTGTAAAAATCGCATGTCGCACCTGAAGTTTCGGTGGTTAAAGCATCCAGATGATTTCCAGTGGAGGGAATATTACATAAAATTATTGCATTTATTTTTTCAGCCATATCTGTGAATGTGATCAGCTTAATATACTGTGGGAGTTACTTGTTAAAACTGAAGAGTACAAAATCTGGCTCAACTCTGCATAGACACCAATCAACGTTCAGGTTTTATTACAAAAGCTTAATTGAACAAGGTGAATTTAGAAGCTGATTGGCTACCATGCACAGCTGCCCCAGATTCAGCGTGCACCAGTTTTAGTAAATCCACCCCTGTACAGCTATAAGTTTAATTAACAAAGCTAATACACCAAAGTAGGGATTCTTATTTTTTTTAAATTACATTTATTTTCTGATTGCCCAATGAAACTTAAAAAATACTGTCATATGGCTGAAATTAAGATTCCCACAGTTGAGTTAAAGTTTAATGCATGCTATGTTGAAAACCTCCTCTAAATGCTAGAGAAAACCTTATTTCCTTGCCCCATACATATACCATGCTTTTTCTCAATAACACAATGAGTGTGCATTACCTTTCCATTATCTCATTAAAAGACTGATCAGATTGCTCAGTCTAATTAAAAACAGTTCAGTCTTATACTGGCTTATCCTGTTATTGTTTAGCACATTTGTGAACGACACTTTTCTGACATGATAACCGTGGAATGACCTGCAGAGCTTTTAAATACCCTAATGACAATTTGAAACAACAAATAAAAAAAAAAATGTAAAGGCTTATACGATGCTCTTCATTACTAGAGCCCAGTGAAAGTTTAATTCTTGTTTTTCTCCTATAGCTCCACATGCCAACATGATCCAACAGATGCAGAGATCATACTACATAAGTGTATCTGAAAGAATGAACACTCAGCCCTGGTTCACACTAATGCGATGCGGGAAACGCAGCAAATCCTGTGTGTTTCCTGCACCGAATTGCAAATGCACAGCGTCCATGCGATCTGGTATGGGTGTCACTGTTAAATTAACGACACCCCTAAACATATCGCAAAACAGTGCTATTACCAGAATTCACATCGCATGTGTGTGAACACCCATGGGATGCGAATCAGGTGCAGGAAAAAAAGGGCCCTGCACCTTTTTGGTGCGGATGCATTGCAATATGAGCCATACAAAATCTATGGCTCAAATCGCACCGTACAAACATCGCATGTGATTTGCACAGGAATGTGGTGCGGTTCTGGTGCGAATCACATGCGATGTGCCGCACCACATTAGTGTGAACCAGGGCTAAATCAAGGCTGAATGAAGAAATGCACAAACCAAATATGAAAATTGCCATAATAAGGAATGAAGTTACCTGATTGAAGAATTAATCTTCTAAAGAGATAGGTGTCCTTTTATGACACAGAGAATAGCTGTGATTCAGAGGATCGCAGCTATTCTCTGGTCATTCACAGTTTATGACACTCAGGAGATCAGCGGAGAACATGTTCAGCCCGTCACTGGAGATCTGTGTTCTCCCTCCAGATTCTCCAGCCCAGAGCTGGAGAATCGGAGGAACCGAAAACTAAGCAGCGATAATTTACCTCTGCTTAGTAAACTGATCTTTTACTGTAATCTCACCAGATTATAGTAAAATCAGCTGTTTTCCAGCGTTTGTAGACCGTTCTCCCTTCGTTTGGAGAACTGATCTACATATGCTTCATAAAGGGCATTCACAGGAGAACTGTGTTCTCTGAGAATGCTGGAGAACTGAGCAGCGATCTATTACTGCTAGTTCATAAACGGACACCTTTGTCATTGATGTGAGAGCCTTCACAGTATATTGAAATGGATACAGGAGAAAAACCCTTAAACTGGAAAAAACTGAAGAGTAGTAACCCTGAATCTCCCTGAAGGAGAGGGTAGGGTGGTCAACAACACTCGCATACAAGGGCAGGTAGGGATGAACGATATACTGTAGTCAAAACTGTAGAAAGCAGTTTAACTGTTCATGTGTCAGGATGCATATACGCACCTTATTCACCAGAAGGCTCAGCTAGGGCGAAGTCTGTTTTAACAGGTATAACTATGTTTTTAATATGTGTTTTGTTTCTTTAAAGTTAATCTACAAATAAAAAGATATTTGTTAAGCAGTTGGTTGCGTGTAGATATAATTCCTGGATTTTTCATTTTGACGTACTTTAACCAAAAGACGCCCGGGCCAATAGCCGTTTGGCGGCCGTCAAAATGCTGTAGATTTCCAGGGTGGACACCAAATGGAATGGGCAGGAAGGGGTAAACATGCCCGGTATTGAAATGGTTAACGTCCGTGGTATCCCTGCAAAGCGGACATTTTCATGAAGGCTGTTTCTAGAGTTTTTCTATTCTGGGCTCTGGTTGTAGGTTAGAAAAATAAAATAAAATTAACATTTTATTTTTATATATGTATGATGTTTTTGATTTGGACTTAGAGTTCTGTTCACAAGTTTTTATGCTGTGGTGATATAACCCATACTGGACCACAAAAAAAAAAAAAAAAAAAAACGAACATCAGGACCAAAAAAAAAAAAAAAAAAAAAAAAAAAAAAAGGAGTAGGATTTGTCCAATCAACACCAATACGTTTTTGTTACAAAATATGTGGTTCTAAGAATCATTTAACTTACCTCTTTAAAGAGCAGAATCCTTCATCGAGGAATGAGGAGTATGAATTCTAAAGTTTCATTCAAATCTGTGCATACCCAGAATGCAGGAGAAACATGTGTTACGCTCGTGGTGCCATTATGTTACTGGCACCCAAACGTGGAAAGCAAATGTGCATATTGCTGCATGGCAAATGCAGCAAAATGTACAGCAAAAAATTAGTGAATCAGAAAGCTCCATGAGCTACTTTGCTAAATACAGTTGTGACCAAAATTATTCAACCCCCAATGCTGTAAAGGGGTTTAGGGACTATAGTGTACATTTGGAATTGTATTCAGAATCAAATCCTACAAGGACGTTGTAACTACCCAAATGCAACTAAAATGACATCAATTGTTTATGTAATACAGTAGTAAATGGTTCTTATGTGGTTTCTTCATTGCCACAATTATTCAACCCCTTAAAGACTACCACTCTGAAGAACAGAGGTTCATACAGGTGCTTTCCATCAGGTATTGAAAACACCTGTGGATGTCACCGAGCAGCAATCAAGCATAATAAGCACCAATTAGGCAGCTTTAAAATGACTGTGATACTCAGCTCCTTCTAGACATTTACTGGTGTGGTTACAAACATGGTGAAGGCAAGAGAATGGTCCAGGAAGACAAGAGAAGAGGTGATTTCTCTTCACAGGAAGGGCAATGGCTATAAGAAGATTGCAAAGATGTTAAACATACCAAGAGACACCTTAGGAAGCATCATTCGCAAATTCAAGGCAAAGGGCACTGTTGAAACGCTACCTGGTCGTGGCAGAAAGAAGATGCTGACTTCGACTGCTGTGCGCTACCTGAAGCGTAGAGTGGAGAGAAGTCCCCGTGTGACTGCTGAGGAACTGAGAAAAGATTTGTCAGATGTGGGTACAGAAGTTTCAGCCCAGACAATAAGACGCACACTGCGTAATGAAGGCCTCCGTGCCAGAACTCCCAGGCGTACCCCCTTGCTGTCTCCAAAGAATAAGAAGAGTCGACTGCAGTATGCCAAAAGCCATGTGGACAAACCACAAAAGTTGTGGGATAGTGTTCTGTGGACTGATGAAACAAAATTAGAACTGTTTGGGCCCATGGATCAACGCTATGTTTGGAGGAGGAAGAACAAGGCCTATGATGAAAAGAACACCTTGCCTACTGTGAAGCATGGTGGAGGGTCAATCATGCTTTGGGGCTGTTTTGCTTCTGCAGGTACAGGGAAGCTTCAGCGTGTGCAAGGTACCATGAATTCTCTTCAGTACCAGGAGATATTGGATGGAAACGTGATGCAGTCCGTCACACACCTGAGGCTTGGGAGACGTTGGACCTTTCAACAGGACAATGATCCCAAGCATACCTCCAAGTCCACTAGAGCATGGTTGCAGAGGAAAGGCTGGAACATTTTGGAGTGGCCATCGCAGTCACCAGACTTAAATCCGATTGAGAACCTCTGGTGGGACTTAAAGAAAGCAGTTGCAGTGCGCAAGCCTAAGAATGTGACTGAACTGGAGGCCTTTGCCCATGAAGAATGGGCGAAGATACCCGTAGATCGCTGCAAGACACTTGTGTCAAGCTATGCTTCACGTTTAAAAGCTGTTATAACTGTAAAAGGATGCTGTACTAAGTACTAAGATTGAATGTCACTTGGGGGTTGAATAAAACTGATAATGCTGTGAGCACAGAAAAGACATTTGTGGTTATTTCATTATAACTGTTATGTTATATTTGTCTGACCTACAAGTGCCTCTTTAATGTAAATGTAAGCAAGATGACTGAATGATCAAAAGCAATGTCAAACTGGCCAAAACACTCAATTTCAGTGGGGGTTGAATAATTTTGGTCACAACTGTATATCACGTGCAGGACAGCCCATTGAAATCAATGGGCTATCTATCCTATACATGTCATGAAAATATGCAAAAAACACATTAAAAATGTGAGTTTAAAATTGCTAGGTGTGAACAGGGCCTAATACTAATAGTAGGAATATTCTACTAGGAAAATGTAAAATGTAAGTTTAAAATTGGTAGGTGTGAATGGGGCCTAATAATAATAGTAGGGATATGTACCTGATAGAGAATCACTAAGAGAAAGGAATCTGAAGAGGATTTCCTCAGTCAAAGAAAGAGGACCTATCGTCCGATGAGCAGGTCCTAAACAAGTCTTCATACTCACACCAACCACCTGAGGGGGAATCTGCAGCAGGGTAACAGTGTGTCCTGCTTGCTGACCATACAGGGGAGTCCAGGACCTTCCAGCTATACATACTTCTTCCCAAAAAAGGAAAGAATGGGCTCTCACATGCTGAACCCTCACTTTTCAATGTGGGTATCATTAGTTGGGGGATCTGGAAGGCAATACCTGGATGCTAGGAAAGACAACACTGTCACAAACAATACACTCATCCCTGTTCAGCATAAGGAGAAGATCAGCTGCTCTGTTGCAAGGAGAATTTTTAAATCTGTCTGGAGGTGAGGTCCTGCAGCATCCAGATAATTTCCAGTGGAGGTCAGGTCAGAACCAGCCAACAGAGGCATCCCTTGATGACTCAAGAACGGTCTGTCCCAGAGAACCATACTCAAGGAGCAGGCAAGAGAATACTGCTTAAGGAGGTCCTCCCACAATGGAGGGGAAGGACCATACCCTACCTGGTCAGAGTTCAGTGAATAGCGCCCAGGGATTTTTGGTACAAAGAGACCAGTGTTATGCCTTGCCAGGTTCCAGTATGGCAAGGGTTGAAGGAGACCATAAGGGACTGAGAGACTGCAAGAGAAGGGGAGATAATGCTAAACAGAAATTCCCCAACAATCCCACAAATTCCAAAAGAGGAAAAATCTGCTATTAATCTCAATAGTGTCAAAGGTCCACAGACTTTCTCAGCGAGGAATTAAGATGAACAGCTCCACTTGAAGGTAATACAAGATTGCTAGTGCCAGATATTTGGCAAATTATATCTATGCAAGCGATTAAAGGATATGTTCATCTTTTTAAAAAAAAATAATAAAATGCACATCTTTTTGCAGGTACAAAAAATATGCATTTATTATTTTTTACTAGAACCAGGAAAGCATTGCACCTGCGATCTGCTGACTCCTGCAGACTTGTCAGTGTATCTGTGTGCTTGTAACTTGTATGGGGAAGCAGATACACTCTGACATTAAGAGAGAATGAGCTATCACAGCGTTCAACAGCGCCGGGGTAGTTCATTAAGAACTACAAGCCGACAGCCGCAAAATGAAAAAACCTTCTATATTTGTGTTCCCGTGAATGCCGCCGCCACGCCTATCATTACTAACTCACCTTGTATTGTAGCAATAACCTTTTTATCAAAAAGGAGGTAAGCAGATATACCTTTTAAAGCCAGGATTGGGGCTCTTGATTCTTCAAAAGGTCATAAACTTGTTTAGGCATCCAGGATCAATGCATACATGAAGATTTCAAAAAAACACAAAGGAAACTGCTCACCATGTCGGGGTGTTTATCTGCCAACACTACATGGACATCAAAGCAGCTCATTTCTCACACAGGGCAGTCCTCAATAGAATCATCCCTTTGCTCTGCCCTACGCATTTTGTTGTACTGACATCATCAGGGGCATGGAGCAAAGGGATCAGAGGCATTGTACTTATAGCATACGGACTCCATAATGGACAGCAATCTATGGTCATCGCACGCCCCAGAGCCAGCAAAGCTTTGGATCTTATGACACAAAAAAGTTGAATTCATAAATATCTATATGATGTAATAAAACATTGAAATCATGATGTTTTCCTAAAAACAAGATGGCAAGATGGATGAAAATATGTGAGTCTTCCTGTCAGAGTGTAGCTGCTTGCACACAGATACACTGACAGATCAGCAATCTGCTGATCGCTAATGCAATGCTTTAGAGGCTTCAGAAACAAAAAATAGTAAATGCACATTTTTGACCTGCAAAAAAAATGTGCATTCATTATTTTTTGTTAAAAAGGTGAACTTTTCCTTTAAGGGATCTGATCCTCAGTGGCATGGTTTTACAAATTAAAGTCACCACCAACAGGGGACCAAGAGTCACTCCAGTTAATTCAAACTGAGACCAAAAGTAGGTAGTCTAACTATCCATCAATGGAGTCCTGAAAGGTGAGAACACCCTGTTTGGTTGAATGCTTGTTGTGGTAAATCATTGGGGTGCACCCATTAAGTAAAGGTGCACGCACAGCTTGTCTAAGACTGCAAGGTAAAAAAACCCAGAATTTGCTGCACTCTTCAATCTTTATTCATTATTGATAAAAATCCATATCACACTGTCAGGGACAAAAAGGTTACCGCATTTCACGTTGAAAACTAGCGCTTATTCGTAACCATTCAGCGGATTCCAGATTTTTTTTTAACGTACTGTAGACTCCCATTTAAAGGTAAAAAGCTCTATCTCATTGTCAGTAGGAGCTCAGCATCCTATAGGCCGTTTCTGATTCCCGTAGAGGAATGGTTTAATACCGGACGTGGTAAGAACATTTTTTCCGCCATAAGAGCTCTAAAAGACCCTAGGCCTAAAACAGCAGGCTAATTCTCTAAATGGAGAGAAAAATGGTGACCAAATTTCTTAAATATTAATCATATATCATATCGTGATTCTTCAAACACCATATACTAATTTGGTAAAAAAATTGCCATGGACCATCAATTAAAGTGCAGTGTTAAAATACCCAAATTATAGAATTGAAAAGTGTATATGGTGATTAAATTAAATATGAATTAAATTAAAATTAATTAATTCAAACAAAATATATAAATACAATCAAAAGTCCACTTCGTGATGATTTTTCATAAAGTGCTCCTTCTTCTATATGCGCTTACCTTATTTTTTGACCAAACCGTTAAGTGAGGTCAAAACAGCTTTTGTCCCTTTAAATGGACTAGTGGGTGATTTTCAGGCTGTATCCTTATCCCAGATGGATGGATGGATGGATAGATGAGTGTAGTGATATGCTTTTTCCACAGGGGGTCTTGTTGTCATCCAGAGCCCTGTTTTCCTGGATTAAAGGATATAACCTCTTAGGGATTCTTCCCCTGATAGCACTTTTTGATTATATTTATATATTTTGTTTGAATTAATTTAATATTAGTTAATTTAATTTATATTTTATTTAATCACCATATACACTTTTCAATTATATAATTTGGGTATTTTAACACTGCACTTTAATTGATGGTTCATGGCAATTTTTACCAAATTAGTATATGGTGTTTGAAGAATCACGATATGATATATGATTAATATTTAACAAATTTGATTACAGGAGGTTAATAATACACTTATATTTTGCCTAATAGTGGAGCGCGACACAAATTTTACATATAATTGATTAGAGGCACCTATTAATATGGGTATGTGTATAGTGTAAGCGACCCACACGTTTATTATTTAAATTTTTTTTTTTTTATATAATTAAAATAATTTTCAATACACCATAGTAGCTCAGAAGCACTACAATTATATACCCAGTCAATAGGCTGATCGAAAAAAAAACAAAAAAAAAAAAAACTGAATGGATTCTCCCATCAACACAAGCAAAGTGGGTGGAGGAATCTTCCCTGCGTTGTTATTGTGTTCTGACAGCAGGGACTCCTCCGCTGTCAGAAAACACTGATCAGCATTGCAGCCAATTGGCTGTAGGAGACTGTATTGACTGATCAAACACAATTTTCCCAACAACCCCATTTGTGAGAAGTCAACTTCTCACAAATGGAAACCACCATAGTAGGACTGAAATTTGGACAGTCCCTGCTGAATTTTGAAAATGAAGGTTGTTACTGCAGTATCTAGCTGACTGCAAAACTATTTCTTTGCCTTCAATTAGATTGTAACTAAAAATGTCAAAATTTAAAAAAAGGGCAATAAGTTTTCTACATAACAATGAATTTAAATTGATAAAAACAAAATTCTACTAACATACAAGTATTACAAGGAAGAACTCCGTAACTCTGCTTAAATGAACTCATGACATGTCACTACATACTCCAAGAACATAATTTCAAAATATACCTTACCACTTAAAAGCAGTCCCCAGATTTCATTGAAGTGACTATGCCTAAGCACAGCCACTCAATGTCTGCCTACATGAGCATGTAAGAATGATTGCTGCAAAGAGGATGAAGCATACCCTCAAAGTGGGGTTTTGATCATTATCTGGAACTGCTGTAGCATTGCAAGTGTTTGTCAAGTAACAAATTACCAGCATAGGCTGATCAGTGTGAGAATGTTGTACACACACACCAGCACTTTGCTGCATCATCCTTGTATCATCTTAGTTTTAGAAGTAGACAAAGACCCTGACAGATGACTCAACAAAATTAGCTCTGGCCTTCTGGGGAAAAAGTAGGAAGAAAGCTTTGTAAAGGAGAGTACTATGATTTATTTTAAGAGGTATTGAAAATCTCCTAATTTACAAATTACTTAAACTGGCCATAGATCATGAGATTTACTTTGCAGCCATGGGTCCATCAACAGTCCATGTTGATGGGGGAAACCCTCCTGTGGTATTGTGTTTTCTCCTAGTGGGGGGGGGGGAGGGTTGCAGGGGGGGAGCCATTCTTTCCTGGAGAACACAGTGATTATTGGCAATAATCACACGAAAACCTGACAGGCTGGTTGTACCCAAGTCATACAAAATTTGAATTGCGTACAATCAGCCTGATCATAGATCGAATCTTGGCTGGTCCATGCTGAACTGCCCAAAATTGGAACCATCTATGGCCAGCATTAGGAACGTCATCTAAGAACAGATTTGATCTCTTACAGCAAGTTTTGCTCCTAATAAGAATTTAATCAAGAGATCACACACAAAAAAATTACAGATGCAAAATAGGAGCTGGAGTCATTGAGACTTGGATTGCATCCTTTTTTGGCATGTCCTTTATTTGTAGATTGCAGTTTGTATCTGTGATCCGATTTATGAGCTGGAGTTTATGGGTACTTGGATTGCATCATCATTTGGTATGTCCTTTATTTAGTGATTGCAGTTAGTATCTATTATCTGATGATCAGAACAGAATAATATGTTAGTTCTTTAAAAATAAAGGATAATGCTAACAATTACAATTAGAATGTTAGTTAAAAAAGTATTTTAAATTATTTGTAACAGGGCAAGGAGACCAAACATTTATTTTGTGACCCTCCCGGCGAGTGCACCAGAAGGCTTTCCCCTTCCATCCAGACCTCTTCCATCCAGACCTTTGGAGCTCTTCCATCCACATTGTGCAGTGATTGTCTCCATTGAATTGGCCACCCTACATGGGTACCTTGTCCTGTACTGCAACCACCAAGCTCCTTACCATACATCACGGAGGACTCGGGACATGTAAGCTCTCATGTATATTGTTTTAAACCTTGTACAAGGGTAGATGTCATTCAAGATTTTAAGCTTCAATAAAAAGGACATTTTGGACATACCGATGGGCAATAATTATATGAGTATCTCATGGTATTAGCCACATTTGCATATACAGTATAGTTATGCAATATACTAACAGTTGATGGGGCCTACATTACAAGCATTCAAGCAATTGGATACCATCCAATGCAGCCATGGCAATTCAAATAGTCATTTTAGTATAGCCTGGTAATGGTGTTTTATCCCAAGACCTCTGTGCGCTTTATACTTTGTATACATTTTTCTCTTTTTTACGGATTGTTGTCCGTTGATCAGAATAAAGAGCAGAAATCAAGTGTAACCCTAAGTACAACAGGGTGGATTTCAAAAATTGCCAATCTGCTGAAGGCCTTTTCTGCATCTGTCAAAAAAGCTTAATCTGCAATGTCATCGACTAGATGGAGCGAATCAAGTTGATAGCTCTGGTGGTGTTATCACAAACATGGGGGATAAATCCCACCTGAGCAGGATGAACTATGCAGGGAATGTGAGGGAGAATTCTGTTTGGTAAAATTTTAGAAACATTTTCAAGTCCACATTCAATAGGGAATGGATTTGAGTGTTATGGAAGAATTCTGCATTCTAAATTGATAATAAGAGGAGAGAGAGGGGCGCCAGACTAAGTGCAGTATGAAAATATCAATTTATTGGACATAATATAAAGTAACTCACAGAAGGTAAGTGGTAATCAGGCATCAGTATAATAGGGATGTCATCCGAACGAGGTGCCAGAGGCAGAGTGGAGGAAATGGATGAGTTCCAGGGGCCACAGCTGTAGTGAAGGTCAGGTCTTCCTCAAACACATTGATCCCAGAGACAGAGTAGAGGAGGTGGATGAGTATCCAGGGGGCCACAGTAGTGGTAAGAGCCGGGTCTCCTAATCACATAGGTATCTCTACAGCCTGCATGGGCTGTGTCTCATGTGTAGAGCCAGCCTGGAATGCAAGATGGCTGCTGGGCGGAAGTGACGTCAGTAATGGAACGGGATGCTGCAGGAGGGGGCGGTAACGCGTTTCAAAGCTTATCGCTTCTTCGTCTGAAACGCGTTACCACCGCCTCCTGCAGCATCACGTTCCTTACTGATGTCACTTCCACCCGGCTGCCATCAGCCTGTAGAGGTACCTATGTGATTAGGAGACCTGGCTCTTACCACTTCCGTGGCCTCCTGGATACTCATCCAACTCCTCTACTCTGTCTCTGGGATCAATGTGTTTGAGGAAGACCTGACCTTCACTACAGCTGTGGCCCCTGGAACTCACCCATTTCCTCCACTCTGCCTCTGGCATCACGTTCGGATGACGTCCCTATTATACCGATGGTTGATTACCACTTACCTCCTGTGAGTTACTTTATATTGTGTGCAATAAAATGATATTTTCATACTGCACTTAGTCTGGCGCCCCTCTCTCTCCTCTTATCTCTCACTGCATAGTCCATCTTAACTCTAGAGGGTGCTGCCTCACGACTGTGCTATCCTTAACAGCTGAATAGCCCCCCCACAACTTATGAGACTGTACTATGTTAACCCCATCTCTCCAGTGCCAGCTCATTGCTACATGCTCTAGCATTTAACCTCATAATGGAGAGATCCTAATTATCCCCACAACTGAACTTTTTTCTTTCCCAATTACCCATGGGACTGTAATATCCATACCCACATCTCCTGTGCCAATATACTTTCTATAAATTGATAATAAGAGCATTATGTTCTTTTTTTTTCTGCATGAAAATATCTAAATTATCTGACCCCCAATAATGGTTTTATATGCTTGCCAGAGAGTAACAGGTGATTCCACTGTGTGAGGGTTAAGGAGAAGGTATCTGTCTGTTTTAGTCTTAAAGTGGTTCTAAAGTAAAAACGTTTTTTACCTCAACACATTCTATGCAGTAGAACATAGCTGTGTCCAGAAATGCAGATTTCACGTGTATGCATATAAACGTGTATACGTATACACACATGAAGTCATTTGAAGAACTGTGATCTAAATGTGATTCCTTTAGGCCAGCCATACTGCGCATAGATTGAAATTTGGCTGGTTCAGCAGGGGCCAGCCAAATATCGACCCATGTATGGGCCCTGTCAGATTTTTCCCACTCAATCAGCGCCGCTGGCTAGAGCCAGCAGCACTGATTAGTGTATTATGATAGCGGGAAAGTTCCCCCACTGTCAGAATACAATAACACAATGGGGAGGATTCCGCCATCCACACACTTGAGCCCTTCAGTCCATTTGCTTGTTGAACAAAAATAAATTATGCATCTATTGGCTGCCTTAGGTGCGAATTTTATGCAGGATCTTCTGGCAGCTTTACCAGCAAGAGTTCCATGCAGAAAATGTGCATATGTTTATGTGAATGAAGCCTAAATGTACACTCACCAACCACTTTATTTGGTACACCTGTTCAATAGCTTGGTAACACAAATTATTAATCAGCCAATCATATGGCAGCTACTCAATGCATTTAGGCATGTAGATATAGTGAAGATGACTTGCTGAAGTTCAAACCGAGCATCAGAATGGGGAAGAAAGAGAATTTAAGTGACTTTGAACATGGAATGGTTGTTAGTGCCAGACGGGCTGGTCTGAGTATTTCAAAATGCTGATCTACTGAGACTTTCACACACAACCATCTCTAGGGTTTACAGAGAATGGTCCGAAAAAGAGAAAATATCCAGTGAGTGGCAGTTGTGTGGACGAAAATGCCTTGTTGATGTTAAAGGTCACAAGAGAATGGGCAGACTGGTTGCTGAGACATTCAGATGGTAGGGTCAGAATATAGCCTAAACAACATGAAAGCATGGATGCATCCTGCCTTGTATTAACAGTTCAGGGTAGTGGTGGTGGTGTAATGGCATGGGGGAGATTTTCTTGGCACTAGAAAGGTGTACCTAATAAAATGACCAGTGAGTGTATGTCTGATTAAATAAAAAGACACCCAGTATGGAGTACTGAACACTTCCCCCTCTCCTTATGTCCATAACATAAGGGTGAGGGTTCTGTAGTGCAAGGGAAGAACTTGAGCGGGCTAAAAACACTGCTTGAGATATCAGTGCAGAAGAGGCATTGTATTATCAGCTCTAACAACAAATTAGAACCGCACTGGATTTCTGGCAGCACATCATTTTCTGCACTTGCAGCATTTTAAAGAGACAAAATATGGGGATTTGTGAATGTACTGAAGAGATTTTATTGCCCAGGCATAAATGTTAAAGATGGTACAATGGAAGGCTCCAGGGCATATGAAGATTAGTGATTCATGGGAACCAAGAACAATGTACTTTCATGAAGCAATTTCATGCAAACTATTTCTGAGGGCCCCCTGTACTGTACCATTTTACTTCATACAAATCCCAAAACGGGTCACCTAGGACATGGAGCACTGGGATTACTTCACTTCTGCCAAGAGGTGATATTATTAGTAGAGAATCAGAAAAAAATTTCCAACCCTACTAAAAAATTTTTTTATCTAGAGTCCAAGAGCTGTAATCATTTTATCATGTACATTTGAAAACCATCGCCTACAAACTATAAGGTCATACTGGACAAAAAAAAAAAAATGTGTCTTCAGCTAATTTAATAAGACAGCTGTTACAGCAGCAAATGTCAGGTATATGACTTACTAGCGTTTTGCTTTAATAATCTAACATTTCAAATGTACTAGAGTCATAATCACTTATAATAGCAGTATGGTTGCCATGGAAACCCAACAAGCTGAAAGATGAAGTTCTGTCTTTCACGGCACAAAATTGGCTTGTATACATGCTTTGCTATTCAGGATCAACCTATATCCTCTTAGTAATAGACCTTAGAAGGCCATGGCCATTGTTAATAGAATCCATCAAAATATCAGCTCATTACATGATATCTACTGGCATAGGTGTTTCCAACTCATGCACGTGAAATTAACCATATAGATTTTCAAATAAAACATTATGTACAATATCATTATGACAGTAGACGATGAACACCTCTTTTTTCATTTAGCCATATCATTACACTTTAGACTGTAAGGCAACCATGACAGATTACACGCACAGTACAAAATAATAGTAAAATGCTAATAGTGCTGTAATAAAGAATACATTGCATTGTTCCAGTATAGCTTTAGGATTCATCTCTTGCCCACTGTTGTGCATCAGTACATTGTACACTTGCCCAATCAATTTTTTTTTTCTATAAATTAGTTGTGATGATCAGTGTTAATTCCTTTAATTTCCTTCCAATTATACACTATACATTTGTGTTTATAAACTTTGTTTGTAACTTATTGTTTTATTACTATATTCATCTAAAGACAGTAAACCTGTTGCTCTCTAGCTGTTGGATGGAACTGCAAGGCACAGCAAACACTGAGAAGTCGCCTACAGGTTATGCTGAGTCTTGTAGTTCCACAGCAGGTGGAAAGTTTGATGAAGCTTAGTTTATATAATCCCTGAGATACAGACATGTTAATACTATGTGAGCATGACAATGACAAGTTCCACAATACTGTACCTTCAGCTGCACTTTCATGTTGCTCTCGTCTCTCCAAGGGATGAAATGTAGAAAGCTGTAATCTAAAGGATTCCCCTAAATGACTGGCGTAGGGCTGACATTCTGGCATGGGATAATGAAGAAGCTTACTATCCCTCCAGGGAAACACTTGCAGAGGCTGCAGGCGGAGAGAGAATAAGTAGGAGTATGCTTCCCATGTGCACCTATCTCCTAAGACACAGCAGGAATCTGAGCCTCCTTTATGACTCAGATCATTATCTCTTCAGCACAAAACAGCTACTCCAAAGTCCCTAATAAATGTCACCAGGTAAACAACACTTAGTAAACACATGGAGTGTATTTTTTAAAGAGGAACCCCCCTTCCCCTCCCCATTTTGGTGATTCTTTTTGTTTTGTTTTTTTTTCCAAATCCCCTCTTACCTGGTTTGTTGGTTCATGCCTAATAAGCATACTCACACACCCAGTGAATCGGAAAGTCCTATAGTGATCTGCTGTTCACACTTGCTTTCTCTATGACCTCACTGGGAGCAAGGCATCAATCGGTTCTTGCAGTCCTCCAGCCCCTGATGATACACTGCATCAGGGGGTAGGCTGCAACAAACAAGAAGAGACAGCCGGCAGTGACACATGCACATTTTTGATTGCAGAGCTGAAGCCTGGTGGGGTGCGTGATGTGAGTGTCCCAGGAGACTGCAGGAGCTTGGGGGTTACATGGCTCTTGCCAAGGCAAGATATACAGAAGTGGGGGGCAATTTGCAGGAAAAAGGGAGGGAGGTTGGATTCATGTTGGGGAGAGTATGTCTACTTTAAGGAAACAGTTATTTATGCAGAAAGAAGAATTTTGAAATTCACCTAAAGTCCATCTCCAGCATATTGGCAACCCTCCTCTCCAAAGCCCTCTAATGACTGGTATGAAAATAAAAAAATGATTCAAATACCCATTTTACTTCCCTTGAGGCTAGGTTCACACTAATGCGGTGCGGTATATCGCATGTGATTCACGCAGGAACTGCACGGCAGTCCTGTGCAAATCACATGTGAATTGTGTGCGGTTCACACTATAGAAACACAGTCCAGATGCTTTCTGGATGCGATTTTGCATGCGCATTTTTGATGCGTGTTTGACGTGTTCCAGTGCGTTTTTTATACATTCCAGTAAATTTTTTCCCCTCTCTTTTTCTTCAATATAAATAGGGACATGTACATTTCAGTGCGTTTTGGTGCATTCCAGTGTGTTGTTGGTGCGTTTTACTGCGTTCCAGTACAATTCTGTACAGAAAAAATGCAACCTGTTCTACTTTTTTTCTGCAACTGGAACACACTGGAACTGCAAGCACTAAAGTGAACTATGACAATGACTACTTTCTGTGCGTTTTGGATGCAGAAAAAATGTAACTAAAACGCATGTAGTGTGAACTGGCCTAAAAGGTGAAGTGATGCAGAGGAAATGATTCACTTTGAGGTGTAACTAGGTTGTGGTGTGACAGCAGACATTCTTTTTTTAATTGTCTGCAAGATGAATTCGTATACTCTGATTTCTTTGAGGGCCAGTTCACACTATAGAAATGCAGTCCAGATGCGTTCCGGATGCGTTTTTGCATGTGTTTTTGATACTTTTTTTACGCATTCCAGTGCATTTTTAATGCATTCCAGTTCATTTTTTCCCTTCTTTTTCTACAATTTAAATAGGGACATGTGCATTTCAGTGCGCTTTTGATGCTTTTTACTGCGTTCCAGTACAGTTCTGTGCAGAACGCATCATGAATGCATCATGTCCTACTATTTTTTTCTGCAACCGGAACGCACTGGAACTGCTAGCACTGATGTGAACTATGGCATTGACAAACATATAACCTACTTACTGTGCGTTTTGGATGCAGGAAAAAAAGCAAGTGAAATGCATATAGTGTGAACTGGCCCCGACACTTGGCTATTTCCAACATGATTTGTATGTATTGGTTGCACTTCACTTTTGATGTTATACTGATCACTGAGTATACAGTTTGAGCTATTATTTGTTTACTTTAAGAAGTTTTGTCCAGACCTTCACATTTTTACATGCTTGTTTGCACATATTTTTGCTTCTGTATAAAATGTAGATATATGTAAAATACTTGTTAAGAGTCAGGGAAATTAACTTCAATAGCTCTGTCTAACAAATGTTAAGATAGGATATCAGGCACAAAATGAGCGTATTGATTTCATTGAGTTGGATGACTGATATGCAATGCAAGAAGTCACAATGATGCTTATCTAATGTGTAGTACAGCAAAGCAGGAAGTAGAGTCTGCCCATGGAGTGTGCAAATATGGCTGCCCCCTGCAAACATACAATTACACATTTTACATAGAATCCATGTGTAATTTATTTATATGTTTATGTACATGTAGCAACCTCCTAGGTAGGTGCTAGGATTAGGTAGATAGCATTATCTATGTTTTGATAGGTACATTTAGTTGTCACTCTGTAGGCAGAGTGGCTGTAATTATTGCTAGGTAAAAGTATAGTTAGCGCACTGTACTGGGTGAGCTGTGATCAGTTAGCAGGGTATGCCCTGTGTGCTCAGGTGCTGCTAGTCTGCCTAGCTTCCTCTGTATCCAGGAGACTGCAGAGCTTTCTGGATGATAGGTGTGGAGTTATGCAGAAAGCAGCATGAATATTGTCCCCAGGCGGACTCAACGAGGAAATAGACATTAACACTATACTATAAACACTACAATCTCCCATTCACAGCCACTCAACACTCGCAATGATACTTCCCCCCCCCCCTTTCTTTATATACATTTTTTTTTTTAATCAAATTTTTTATCGATTTCTTTTTTTTTTTTTTTTTTAATCCAATTTTTGTTCATTGTTTATATTTTATTCTATTTTTTACAATTTTTTACAATGTAATTTACTTTTTATAATGTCATCTGCATGTATTATTACCAATATGTTTATCATCTCGCAAACATGCTGTATTACCACTAAATATCTGCTCACTACTGTTACATAATTGATGTGCCAGTGCTGCAAGGTGAACATTTTACCCCACTAATCTCCCAGAATATAATTTTTTTTTTTTCCATTTTATCATTTTTTTTCCATTTTTTTTTTTCCATTTTATCATTTTTTTTTCTTTTCATTTTATCATTTTTCTTTCGTCTTCTGTTTTCTTATTTATTACATCCTCTCTTTTTTCCATTTGGTTTCCTTTACCCCCCAGTTAACATCCATGACTTTACACTATTCACCTGACAGCAATGGTCAATCACTGGTTAATTGGTTAATTGATCAATTAGACTCATGTTCCCTATATATTCACCCCTGTTCATCCACCTCCCCCTGCTTGAAAAAGGAGTGCACTTTCGCCTTCCACGGCCAGCGCATGCTCCGAAACGCGTCGCAGTGCACCCTGGGATCTGACGTCATCACGGCCATGCCGCCGCTACGTTCCAGCGTGCGTTCCATCCGGCTCTGAGGGAGGACGTGCATGCAGGCCGGCCTCACCGCTGTTCCCCCTCCAGCCACCACGCTGTTCCAGCCGAGAGCTGACCTCCCCACATCGCAGTAAGATGACGGCTCTTCACCCGGGTTACCACCCCACCGTTAACTATTGTTAACCACGGTTTTTAAGCTTATGATTACTTCACACATGTGAGTGTTTCTACATTTAGACTTGAATTAAAAGACTTATTGCACTTAGAGGCGCTTCTCTCCTTTTTCTCATCTACAGAAGTTGCTACAGCTTATTTGGAAGCCTTGCCCTCAGTGCCACACGGAATCCTACGCTCTTCATACAATAGCCACTAATACCACCATCACCCCATACTACTATTTCCCAGGACTTTGCAGTGTTTGTGCTGTTACAACCCTTCATTTTTTCTGAATATTGATACAGTCCTAGCCTATCCCAAAGAGAGGGGCTCTAAGGCATGCTGGGTAAATGTATATATCCAATGAGCACATGGGGCTCTGGGTCTTTCCAGCATAGGATCCTTCAAGCTTGGGAGAGGGCATGTTACCCTCCCTGGCAGCTGCTGTGGTAGGCCACAATTGGCCTACCTGAAGGCCTGAATTGCTGAGACCCTGGTTTTGCTACACTGACTGAGGGGCTGTTTCCCGAAGATCTGGTATCACAGAGGAAGGCATCCAGTTGCTCTTGGGCCTTGCAGGTACAGACATCCCTAAGGATCTTAGAGACCGAGCTATTTAACCCCCTCTGGTGCTAGGAAGTCAGCTGGGGGTTTAGCAAAAGGGAATACCGGCTAGTGTTATGAAGAGCTTTGTCCACCTGCCCACTACTCCTTAAAGGGACACAGCTGTGGAGCTCTACAGAAGTTACTGCTACTACTTTTTGCTACTGCCTTAGACTGAAGATTAGACAGAGTCCTCAATGTACACAGCTCCTAATTTGGAGTATCCCACTCATCTCCCTCATCCCTATCCCAATTCTTCAAAAATAAAAACAACAACAACACCCCTAGACTGATTGAAAAAAAATTAGTGAATGAGCCTATGTGCCTGGCTGTGGGGCAAGGTATGTGGGGAGGACCTGGACTGTATTCCTGCAGCTCCTACGAAAGTAGCACTACATACATCACACTGATCTCTTTTACACAGCTAAAAAATATTATTAAAATATTTAATTTATTCCTTTTTAAAGTGGAACACCATGTCTTTTTTAAACCTACAGTATATACGAGGTGTGATAATTTAATTCACATAATGCCCGTGGCGTAGCATTATGGAGCTGAGTGGCACACCCATTCGCACCTGGGCATATTCCAACATGTTCTAACTTGCACTCGCCTGGGTCTCAGACCAGTTGACTCAGTCTTTATGGAGTAGTAGAAGAAATAACGTGTGTGCATTGCTCTGTTGGCGGAAAATGAGTGACAGTAATCTGGAGCAGCAGATTAACATCAAATTTTACACGAAAATTTGCAAAGGTGCAAGTGACACTTTAGCTCTGTTACAACAGGTTTATGGTGAACATTCCATGAAGGAATCAAGTGTTTTTTAATGACAGTTTGGGAGGGGCGGGAAGATGTCCACAATGACGCAAGAAGTGGTACAGCCCAAAACGCAAATGTGGCCAAAGTGCAAAGCCTCATGCACTCAGAACAAAGACTGTGCGAATGATGGCAGAAGAATTGAACATGAACAAGGAAACAGTGCAGCAAATCTAACAGATGATTTGGAAATGGGAAAGATTTCTGCAGATGGTGCCTCAAATGTTGACAGAAAATAAGAAAGAACATCATCTTCTTTCAATGTTTTGAAGAATGCAGAGGTATTTGACATTTATTTTAATAGTGCATTCTGGGAATTAAATTGTCACACCTATTTATCTAATATGTGATGGGGTCCTAGTACATCACAGGCTCAGCAACAGAATGCAATGCCAAGATGCAGCATGCAAAGCTAGCAGACTATTAGCATGCATTCAAAAGTGATAAAACCATAATTCTACCACTACAAAACGACAAAACTCTAGTTTGGCCACATCTTTAGTATGCCATTCAGTTCTGGTTACCAAACCTCAGGAAGGATGTGCTGCAACTCAAAGAGAGTCCAGAGAGCTAATAAGGGGACTGGAAGACCTCAGTTAAGAGGAATTACTTAAAACATTAAACTTATTCTCTTTGGAGAAGAGATGCTTTAGAGGAGATATGATCGCAATGTACAAATACCTAAATAGTGATTCTAGCATAGAGAGAAAATGAATCAGTCTGCCAACATTACTGTATTTGCACCCATACCACCAGTTTTGCTAAGTTTTTGAGGTCAAGAGTACCTGGAAACTTTTACTTCAAGTTTGTGCGGCAATTATTAAGGCCTGGTTCACACCAATGAAAAAACGCACTACATGCATTTCAGCAGTTTCTCCATTGAAATTGTAGCAAAACACTGCTTTTTGCATTTAAAAAAGTCCCTGACCTTTTCCAAAAATGCAACAGCTCAAAAAAAATAGATGTGAACATTTCTCATAGGAAACCGTATTAAATGGACTGTAGTGCCTTTCTGTAAAAAGCATTAAAAGGCATTGGTGTGAACCAGGGCTAAAGCCATTGTACTGGTGGTAGTGATTGCAGATATCCATTTGTTTACCATATCTGAATGTCAGGGCAGGAGCCAAGGAACGGACAGGCAGGCCTAACAATGTAACGCACTGGCTGACGACGACCACCACCCACAGACCGAAGTCCCTCAGGGCGCGGAGTCTAAGTCCCAGGCTGCCCTTCACCAGGGCCCCTGATGGTGGGGATGGACTTGACGCAGCCAGGAACCAGGTCGCGGCCCCCGAGACACCTCAGGTGCGTTAATGGCCGCCGCCAATGGCGTGTAGCTGGTGGAAGAGACAAAAGAGTAGTCAGACAGGCCGGGGTCAACAACAACAGGACAAAACAGGACAGCAGACGAGAATAACAGGTCACGAGCCGGGTTCAGCAACAGAGGGTCAGAACAAAGGAGAATACAAAGAATAGTCAAGTCACAAGCCGAATCAGATACCAGGAGAGTCACGAGAGTCAGAACAGAGTAATAGCAACACAAAGACACAAGACACAAGTGCAAAGAGCATGTGCGGGCCACAGGCTTATATGTCATCAGCCACGCCCCTCTGGGGGATGGACCTCAGAGACCTGAAGGCATAAAAGGATTCCCACCATGCACAGCAGAATCCAAGATGGACGCCAGCACATGGAGTAACATAACCTCAGGGAAAAGGTAGGACCTTGACACTGAATTGTTTTACCATTTTCAGTGTGTGTGTTTCCATCCAACTTGGGTACCCAATTCCTGGCCCCGCCCACATTCAGAGACTGCTCCTGTGATAAGGACAGTCTTCAGTGCAGCTGAGCTTCCTTCTGCTACTGCAGCTGTCAAACAGATAGTTTTATGATATGATATTTGAAGCTACGTTGAGCCCAAAAGAGATTCACAGACACTAGTTTCCCATCAGATCTGCTCCCTTTATGATTGACAGCAGGCAATGGGCACATCCTTAGTCAATAGACAGCCTGCTAATAGTTATAAATCCACCAACTGCCTGCTCTCAATCATGAGGAGAGAGCGGACCTTATAGGAAACTAGTGTTACAGCTTTCCATCAAGCTCTGCCCACACCACTGTCAGCATCACTGGTCACTAGGAGGCAGATGGCCATGAAGCTGACAGCCCTTTAAAAATAATTGATAGAGAGGGAGGGGAGGAGGTAGCAGCAGGAAATATGCTGCTCTGCTGCACAGCATACAGAATAAAACACTATGCCTGTCTGTATGCCAACTCAGAGTTGATCTTAATTACCTACAATTCTATTATCTATGAACTACAGGTAAATATTTTAGAAATTCAGTAATACGCCATTTTATAGATGTGGTGCTAATGAGAACTACCTGAATCTGCCGCACTTGTTGATAAAGCTACTGAAATGGGCAGCATTTTTTAATCTGTCCGCTATAAAGGGCCATACCGCCAAAAAAGTGTCCGTAGGAATTTATTGAATTAGCCTAAGAGTGATTTAAATCTTTAACGTTTAGGAGTGGAACTGCAGGCCCCACAGTGAGAGACAAAAGTTTTTTTAACAACACAATCTGTAGTAGTCATAAGTGTAACCAAGGTCGAAAAAAACGGGCAAGACACAGGACCCATGACCCAAGCCCATGTTACTACTTAACCAGCTTCAGCACTCAAACCTAACCCTGCATTTTAGTTTGAGTTGACCCTCAGGCTGCAGGATCCCCACCCCCAGAGGGCAAAAAGACCATGAACAGAGTGGCACACCTAAATTGTATGCAAAGCCTTCCCCATACTGACCATTTCATATAGTATGTCCACAGACAGTTTTCTATATTATTAAATATAATTAATTTTATATGTGACATCTTGGTGATGGCAAGGGCTGCAGCTGAGGCCACTGTACCCCAATGAAACTTATACCCTGGGGCCAGCTGAGGCCCCTATACCTCATAGCTACTCATAACCTGGGGCCAGTAGAGACTCCTATACCTCATAGCTACTCATAACCTAGGGCCAGTAGGGGCCCTTATACCTCATAGCTACTCAAAACGTGGGGCCAGTGGAGGCCCCTATACCTCATAGCTACTCATAACCTGGGACCAGTAGAGGCCCTTGCTTCTTGGCTAACAGCATATGCTAGTATGCTTGTAGGCAGGTTGCCTACAAGTTGGATTTTGTCTTAGGTTAGTTAGTCATTCTGCCCAGGTGGGGAAGGGGTTAACACTTCTGGTCTCCTTTCCCAGGTTTTTCTGGTCCTGCCTTCCACCCAGTGTGATAGAAATGGGGGGAATGTTTGGCCCAGAGGGAGCTGCCTGCATGGGAAAAACAGGGAGGCCAAAACAAAGCATAAAATCACGTAAAAAAAACACAAGTTAGCAAATCCCTCCCTTTCTGTACTGAGCTGGTACCTAACCTGCAGCCTTCTGGTGCTTATAGCGTGGCCCTTGGATCCCAGGAAACTATAGAAAGATTGGGAGCATTGATTTGTGTCCTGTAGTATGTTCCCAAACTATAACAACACGTCTGTAGTCTTTCACTGGGAGTGAGGTGCAGATAGGCTGGATTGGTGGAGAGGGCATGAGCTCTGCGGTCTCCCTCCTAAATGCAAATACTTTACAGCAAGGTGTGTAGTGACATAGGGCAACGTATTTATTTATTTATTTCAGGTACTTATATAACGCTGTTAATTTACACAGCGCTTTACACATATATATTGTACATTCAGATCAGTCCCTAACCCTCAAGGGGTGTACAATCTAAGGTCTCTAACTTACATTCATACATACACATATTAGGGCCAATTTAGACAGGATTCAATTAACCTACGAGCATGTCTTTGGAGTGGGGGAGGAAACCAGAGTACCCGGAGGAAACCCACGCAGGCACAGGGAGAACATGCAAACTCCAGGCAGGTGGTGCCGTGGCTGGGATTCGAACCAACGACCCTAGTACTGCCAGGCGGAAGTGCGAACCATTTAGCCACTGTGCTGCCCATAGTAGCCCATAGCTGCTCACATAGTAATCTGCGTTTCACACAACTACACACAGTGCATGTCTCATCTCTAAGCCAGTGTCTGCAATAATGTTAGACTGTCACATGAATGCGGTCCCTGTCTGGTCCCAGTCATTGGTGAATGTGCACACAGCGAAAGGTACACCCACGTGCAGGGCGAGGAAGGTCCGGCCCCATGCTACCTTCCGGAACAAGTATCTCTATTGGGAAATTTAAAGTCAGTAGTCTGCATACTTGTCATAAGTCACATGCTAAAAGTACCGAAGCAAAAAAGTAAGCATGATGGCCAGGTAACATTTTCATAAGGAAACCTTAGCAGCGGAAGCATCTGTGTCCCTCAGATGACATGTTTCTTTTAGTGCCCATTCACGCCAGAAACTTCGCACTTACTGCATGTTTTTGCATGTGCATTGACATGCATTTGACGGATGTTTTTATGTGCATTTGTTGTGCATTTCCTTTGAGGTCTTTTCCATCTTCTTTCTTCTCTGGGCTTTTATGTGCATTGCTCTGCACTTGTGGTGCATTTTTGTGCATTTACATACATTTGCACATGTTTCTGTGCATTTGCAGTGCAGAAAATTACTGTACTTTTTTCAATGCACTGCATTGCAAAAGTGTGAATTATGCCCATAGGATAACCTGTATTTTTGACTGTCTATGCAGTTGGAGTGCATTCAAAATGCATCCCATTACAAATTAGGAATAGCTGCCCAACACAGTCCCACCACATGTGGTATGAACATACCCTTACTCATGCAACACTAGTCTGCAAAAAATAGCTGTGCCCATATTAAAATAATAAGATATATATGACTAATATATCTCTGGTAAAAGAAAATATACCATAGTAACCAGTTGTAACAGATGTATAAATGTACATAAAAGGTTAATATGCTTGCTTTACTTTATGACTTCGTTTTTAATTTTGTGAACCAGTCAAACTAGAAAAAAACTGCCAGCTACATATACAGCAATATCCTGTTACATATTTTAAGAGACTAAACACATAAAATAATGTCTGTTTTCATCTTATTTGTGGAAGGATAAAAACAGTAACAATGTTTGAATACAAATATAAGCTTTATTTAAAGTAAATCTTTCAACATTTTCAAAAGAGAAGGATTTGACATAATTGTTCTGGTAACAACAGCTGGTGCACATAAAACATGCATTTGTTGTACAGGGTTTCTGTAATCTTATTTGCCAGTTTAAAATGCAACAAATCCTCCACGCTCCTATGTGTAGAAACAATATGTAAAAAATGATATATAAATATCTAAATCTGTTAAACAATGCTGCTGTTCAGCAACTGCAATACCACTAGCACATAATATATAATAAACACAGCGCAAAAAATAATAATAGTGAAATCAAAAATCAAAAAGTCCACAATCTTAAATATTTCATGCTTGAGTGCTCCGATAAATAAGTACGTATAGAAGAAATGAAAGTCCAAAAAAAAAATCCCGTTCCTTTAAGACAAAAAAATAATTTAACCACGTAGTGCTCAGTGGACCCTCCCCTGTGCTTTCAACACTCACCAGATATGATGGACTCCTAGCTTTGCGGGCTTAAGAGTCAAAAATAATTAATTATGGAACATATTGATCGATTGCACCTACACTTCATAACCATGGGTCTGGCACTCTATTGAATCCCGGATATATCTGTGAGCACATTCCACCAGAAATAAGCATTTATGACTCTTATTTATCGGAGCACTCAAGCACAAAATATTTAAGATTGTGGACTATTGATTTTTGATTTTTCTATTATTATTCACTATTATTCTTTTTATTCTGTTTATTATTATATATTATTTGCCAGTTTGTTGGGCATGATTTAGTAAAACAAGATGTTCTGGTATGGTGTGCTACTAGATAATTAACAAATAAAGTTTTTGATGCCCCAATCCCAATGTGGCCCAGAAAACCTGAGGACTTGCGCTCACCCTCAATTAGGCTGCTGAGAGTATGCCCATGTTCTCCCAAACAGCACAGAGGCTGCCAGTCACACAAGCACAGTCCCAAATACACAGGCAATTAAGGATCAGTGTAGGGAATGTCTTTTTATTTTATAATTTATTACAGGTACTTATATAGCGCTGCCAATTTATGCAGCGCTTTGCATACACTATGTTGCCAAAAGTATTGGGACACCTGCCTTTACACGCACATGAACTTAAAGTGCATCCCAGTCTTAGTTCATAGGGTTCAATATTGAGCTGGCCCTCCCTTTGCAGCTATAACAGCTTCAACTCTTCTGGGAAGGCTGTTCACAAGGTTTAGGAGTGTGTCTATGGGAATGTTGACCATTCTTCCAGAAGCGCATTTGTGACGTCAGGCACTGATGTCGGACGAGAAGGCGTTTTATCGGGTTGAGGTCAGGACTCTGTGCAGGCCAGTCAAGTTCCTCCACCCCAGACTAAATTTTCCAAAATGTCTTGGTAGGCTGATGCCTTAAGAGCTCCTTTCACTGGAACTAAAGGCCCAAGCCCAACCCCTGAAAAACAACCCCATCTCATAATCCCCCCTCCACCAAACTTTATACTTGCACAATGCAGTCATGCAAGTACCGTTCTCCAGGCAACCAGCAAACCCAAACACATCCATCGGATTACCAGACAGAGATGCGTGTTTCGTCACACCAGTGGCAGCGTGCTTTACACCACTGCATCCGACCCTTTGCATTGCACTTGGTTATGTAAGGCTTGGACAGATGGTCAGCCATGGAACCCCATTTCAAGAAGCTCTCTACACACTGTTGTTGTGCTAATCTGAAGACAACATGAAGTTTGGAGGTCTTTAGCTATTTACTCTGCACACCGTTGGCGACTTTTGCACAGTTTGCGCTTCAGCATGCGCTGACCCCGCTCTGTCATTTTACATGACCTACCACTTCATGGCTGAGTTGCTGTTGTTCCCAGTTGCTTCCACTTTGTTATAATACCACTAACAGTTGACCATGGAATATTTAGTAGCAAGGAAATTTCACAGATGCACTTATTGCACAGGAGGCAACCTATCACGGCACCATGCTTGAATTCATGAGCTCCTGAGAGCAACCCATTCTTTCACAAATGTTTGATTTTATACACCTGTGGCCATGGAGGTGACTGGAACACCTGAATCCAATGATTTGGAGGGGTGCCCCAATACCTTTGGTTATTCCCAGTTGCTTCCACTTTGTTATAATACAGTGGAGATCGACAGTTTGGGCACCCCAGCTAAAAATTTGTATTATTGTGCATAAAGAAGCCAAGGAAAGATGGTACAATCTCCAAAAGGCATCAAATTACAGATTAGACATTCTTATAATATGTCAACAAAAGTTAGATTTTATTTCCATCATTTACACTTTCAAAATAACAGAAAACAAAAAAATGGCATCTGCAAAAGTTTGGGCACCCTGCAGAATTTATAGCATTCACTGCCCCCTTTGCAAAGCTGAGACCTGCCAGTGTCATGGATTGTTCTCAATCATCATCTGGGAAGACCAGGTGATGTCAATCTCAAAGGTTTTAAATGCCCAGACTCATCTGACCTTGCCCCAACTATCAGCACCATGGGTTCTTCTAAGCAGTTGTCTAGAAAACTGAAACTGAAAATAGTTGACGCTCACAAAGCTGGAGAAGGCTATAAGAAGATAGCAAAGCGTTTTCAGATGTCAATATCCTCTGTTCAGAATGTAATTAAGAAATGGCAGTCATCAGGAACAGTGGAAGTTAAAGCAAGATCTGGAAGACCAAGAAAAATATCAGACAGAACAGCTCGCAGGATTGTGAGAAAAACAATTCAAAACCCACGTTTGACTGCACGATCCCTCCAGAAAGATCTGGCAGACACTGGAGTTGTGGTACACTATTCCACTATAAAGAGATACTTGTACAAATATGGTCTTCATGGAAGAGTCATCAGAAGAAAACCTCTTCTACGTCCTCACCACAAAAATCATTGTTTGAACTTTGCAAATGAACATATAGACAAGACTGATGCATTTTGGAAACAAGTTCTGTGGACCGATGAGGTTAAAATTGAACTTTTTGGCCAGAATGAGTAAAGGTACGTTTGGAGAAGAAGGGGCACAGAATTTAATGAAAAGAATCTCTGTCCAACTGTTAAGCATGGGGTTGGATCAATCATGCTTTGGGGTTGTGTTGCAGCCAGTGGCACAAGGAACATCTCACGAGTAGAAGGAAAAATGGATTCAATAAAATTTCAGCAAATTTTGGATGGTAACGATGCCATCTGTGAAAAAGCTGAAATTAAAGAGAGGATGGCTTCTACAGTCAGATCCATAAATATTGGGACATCGACACAATTCTAAGATTTTTGGCTCTATACACCACCACAATGGATTTGAAATGAAACAAACAAGATGTGTTTTAACTGCAGACTGTCAGCTTTAATTTGAGGTATTTACAACCAAATCAGGTGACCGGTGTAGGAATTACAAGAGTTTGCATATGTGCCTCCCACTTGTTAAGGGACCAAAAGTAATGGGACAGAATAATAATCATAAATCAAACTTTCACTTTTTAATACTTAGTTGCAAATCCTTTGCAGTCAATTACAGCCTGAAGTCTGTAACATCATGTAATAGACATCACCAGACGCTGGGTTTCATCCCTGGTGATGCTCTGCCAGGTCTCTACTGCAACTGTCTTCCGTTCCTGATTGTTCTTGGGGCATTTTCCCTTCAGTTTTCTCTTCAGCAAGTGAAATGCACGCTCAATCGGATTCAGGTCAGGTGATTGACTTGGCCATTGCATAACATTCCACTTCTTTCCCTTAAAAAACTCTTTGGTTACTTTTGCAGTATGCTTTGGGTCATTGTCCATCTGCACTGTGAAGCGGCGACCAATGAGTTCTGAAGCATTTGGCTGAATATGAGCAGATAATATTGCCCGTAACACTTCAGAATTCACCCTGCTGCTTTTGTCAGCAGTCACATCATCAATAAATACAAGAGAACCAGTTCCATTGGCAGCCATACATGCCCACGCCATGACACTACCACCACCATGCTTCACTGATGAGGTGGTATGCTTAGGATCATGAGCAGTTCCTTTCCTTCTCCATACTCTTCTCTTCTCATCACTCTGGTACAAGTTGATCTTGGTCTCATCTGTCCATAGGATGTTGTTCCAGAACTGTGAAGGCTTTTTTAGATGTCGTTTGGCAAACTCTAATCTGGCCTTCCTGTTTTTGAGGCTCACCAATGGTTTACATCTTGTGGTGAACCCTCTGTATTCACTCTGGTGAAGTCTTCTCTTGATTGTTGACTTTGACACACATACACCTACCTCCTGGAGAGTGTTTTTGATCTGGCTAACTGTTGTGAAGGGTTTTTTCTTCACCAGGGAAAGAATCCACCACAGTTGTTTTCCGTGGTCTTCAGGGTCTGTTGGTGTTGCTGAGCTCATTGGTGCGTTCCCTCTTTTTAAGAATGTTCCAAACAGTTGTTTTGGCCACGCCTAATGTTTTTGCTATCTCTCTGATGGGTTTGTTTTGTTTTTTCAGCCTAATGATGGCTTGCTTCACTGATAGTGACAGCTCTTTGGATCTCATTTTGAGAGTTGACAGCAACAGATTCCAAATACAAATAGCACACTTGAAATGAACTCTGGACCTTTTATCTGCTCATTGTAATTGGGATAATGAGGGAATAACACACACCTGGCCATGGAACAGCTGAGAAGCCAATTGTCCCATTACTTTTGGTCCCTTAACAAGTGGGAGGCACATATGCAAACTCTTGTAATTCCTACACCGTTCACGTGATTTGGATGTAAATACCCTCAAATTAAACCTGACAGTCTGCAGTTAAAGCACATCTTGTTTGTTTCATTTCAAATCCATTGTGGTGGTGTATAGAGCAAAAAATGTTAGAATTGTGTCGATGTCCCAATATTTATGGACCTGACTGTACAAATGGATAATGATCCTAAACACACCTCAAAATCCACGGGGATTACATCAAGAGGCGTAAACTGAAGGTTTTGCCATGGCCTTCACAATCTCCTGACCTCAACATAATTGAAAATCTATGGATAGACCTTAAAAGAGCAGTGCGTGACAGACAGCCCAGAAATCTCAAAGAACTGGAAGACTTTTGTAAGGAAGAATGGGCAAAGATACCTCAAACAAGAATTGAAAGACTCTTGGCTGGCTACAAAAAGCGTTTACAAGCTGTGATACTTGCCAAAGGGGGCAGTACAAGATATTAACTCTGCAGGGTGCCCAAACTTTTGCAGACGCCATTTTTTTGTCTTCTGTTATTTTGAAAGTGTAAATGATGAAAATAAAATCTAACTTTTGTTGACATATTATAAGAATGTCTAATCTGTAATTTGATGCCTTTTGGAGATTTTTCCATCTTTCCTTGGCTTCTTTATGCACATTAATACAAATTTTTAGCTGGGGTGCCCAAACTTTCGATCCCCACTGTACAACTAACAGTTGAACGTGGAATATTTAGTATCAAGGAAATTTCACAGATGGACTTACTGAGTTCACTGAGCTCCTGAGAGCGACCCACTCTTTCACAAATGTTTGTAGAAGCAGTCTGCATGCCTAGGTGCTTGATTTTATTCACCTGTGGCCATGAAGGTGATTGGAGCATCTGAATCCAATGATTTGGAGGGGTGTTCCAATACTTTTGGCAAAACAGTGTATATATTGTTCATTCACATCAGTCCCTGCCCCAAGGAGCCCACAATCTAAGGTATGCAACTCACATTCATACTTATACTAGGGCCAATTTAGACAGGTGCCAATTAGCCTACCAGCATATCTTAGAAGTGTGGGAAGAAAACGGAGTACCTGGAGGAAACCCATTCTGAAACAGGAAGAACATGCAAACTCTAGGCAGGTAGGGCCATGATTGGAGTTCCAAGGGACATCCCTAGTGCTGATAGGTGGAAGTGCTAACCACTTAGCCACTGTGCTGCCCATCAGTATTTTTAGTATTTACTGCTGGAGAGGGCTTTAGGGTCTCAGGATACTACAAACCGATCAGTAATAACAGTAGGATAACAAATTTCTCTCTCCAATCTTCCAAAACCAGCTTTTCTGGAGGTAGCAGGAAATGGCCAGTATGTCTAGGGCCCTACTGTAACAGTCCACAAAGCCACTTCTGGCACTTAGTTCCCTTTTGACATTTGCACAGTTATTAGTCCCCAAGCAAGTTCTTTACTTACAGTGCCCCAGGAACTGTCTGCCACTCAGCATCCGCAGATAAATCCTCAGTGAGGGAGATAACAAGAACCTCCTTCAGACCCAGGACTTCAGTGCAGTACCCTCCAGCAAATGTAATCTTCAGGCAATCTTCTCCAGGCCCTCAGCCCAGCCGCTGCTGAGGTCCAGAGTGCAATCTATTGTTTCAGTAACTCTCCAAGGGGCAACAGCCCCCCAGAAGACTGGAGCCCTCCCTGTAGAGGAAAGAACTATATTCTCAGGCCTCCTGCACATTTATCACCTCCCCCACCACTTTCTGAATGCCTCCTTCCAGGAATTGGCTTGGGCATGATAAATATTCAACTGATCATTCGAATCTCCGGGCACTATGTTCTGGAAGCGTCTTCCAGAAGCAGTGGGAAGTAATCAAACTATCAGCTCAGGAAGCCCTGAACAGTCCTATTCAATCATTCATTGCTCCAGTACACTGAAATGGAACCAAACACTAATTTACCTAGCAATGTAACCAGAAGAGGGTGCTACACCAGTAGCATACGTTGTTGAAGTCAGCAAGCCACACAAAAAGCTGACATGGCTATATTGGCTGTTTTGCTGTGTTATCAGTAATGTCATATTAATACATGTGTGCTTAGAATGACATTCAGTAGAAAAAACTGCTGACAGTGGTTCAAAGGTGAGCATTTTATCACTTACATGTTAAACACTTTACTGCTGAGTTTTTCTATATGTGTTCCATAAAAATGTAACAGTAATGGTATATAGTTTATATGCTGCCATATAAATCTGAGTCGGTTAAACATTGTGTAATACCAGACTAACCTAACAGCACTGTAGCTAGTTCACTGAAGCTTTCCTGGTTATGTGGCTAACATTAAAGGGAAACTCCAGGCCAACAGCTAAATACACTTGCTATTTTACCTGCCAAAAAATGTTTAAATTTTGTTCAGCCAGTTGTGTGAACCAGGCACCCCTGGTCCAGACAGCATTGCCAGGTATCTGACGTCTAGTGCAATTAACCATTTCAGCTCTGGATTGTTTTTTCCCATTCGTGACCAGGCCACTTTGCTATTCAGCACTGCGCTACTTTACCTGGTAATTGTGCAGTCATACAACCCTGTACTGAAACAAAATTGATATCATTAATATCATCAATTTATATCATTTTTTTTCACATAGAGCTTTGTTTTGGTGGTATTTGATCACTACTGGGTTTTTTAATTTTTATTGAATAAATAAAAAAAGATCAAAATTTTTGGGGAACAAAATGTTTAACTTTCTGCTATAAAGCATATCAAATACATTTTTTTTCTTAATCTAATTTTTTCATACATTTAGGCCAAAATATATTCTGCTACATGTCTTTGGTAAAAAAAAATCCCAATAAGTGTATATTAATTGGTTTGCGTGAAAGTTATAGTGTCTACAAACTATAATATATACTGTATACTGGAATGTTTATTATTTTTTTTTATACTACTTATAGCGGTGATCAACAACTTATATTGAGACTGTGATAGTGCAAAGAGCAATCTGACACTGACACTGGGTGGGAACTGACTAACTGCCACTGATATCACCAGTGACAGTAATACAGTGATAATTATAAATAAAACAATGGTGCACTGTAAATTAGATCAAAATAAAATTAAACCGTGTCCATGAAAATGAGTCCATAAATGTAAAATCATCAAATAATGATTCATTGGTATAACTTTTCACAGATAAATATGCTTCTTCACGTGCTGATATCCCAACACCATCAGATGAAGTGCTATAGATCATACAGGCAGTGCTCACAAAACTCTCACCTCAGAGCAATAGAAATGTGCTTTGTAATACCAAATAGGCAACAGGCTCTTCACTTTTCTGATCATCAACCATATGAAAGTGGTCAGACACCTTAAGTTTTCAATAAAGTATCAAGCCAGAACTAGGGACCGGTCCCTTGAAGGAAGATGGAAGTCACAAATTCCTTTCCTCAGAGCAATAGAAAGTCACGTGGGCGTGACGCAATGTGCAAGGGGCGTGGCTGCCAAACAGTGGCTGCAGGGGTGTGGAGGGAGAACCAACAAAGGATGGCTCATAGAAGCCTATGGGTGATGTCACCACTCCAGGCTTTGACCGCTGTTGACGAGTGCTCTCTGGAGTCCCTTGCAGCTTCCACTGGCTGACACAGGGGATCACGTGACCAGACCAGTGCAGGCTGAGAAATAAGTAAGTATGTACATTTTTCTTACAAAGGTTAGTCAGTATACAGTAGGTGTTAGGAGGGGGGAGGAAGCATTTTGAAGACTAGTTATCCTGGAATTCTATTTTAACCACTTGCCGACCAGCCAACAGTACGTTGGCCAGCGGCTTGAGCAGACACAGTCCTCAAGAAACAGGATAGGTTGTCAGTACATCAGAATGGATCAAGTTACAAATATATTTACTGTAGTTTGTAGACACTATATCTTTCATTCAGACTTAATAATATATACTGATTTGGCTTATTTTCAGCAAAAAATGTAGCAGAGAAAATGTTGGCCTAAATTTATAAAGAAAGATTGTTTGCAAAATTTTATAACAGAAACTACTTTTTTTTGGTATTTTTTTATTTATAAAATAAAAACCCCCAAAAAACAGTGGTGATTAAATACCACTACTTGTGTGAAAAAAAATATATAAATTTAATTTGGGTACAGTGTTGCATGACTGAGCAATTGCCAGTTAAAGTAGAACAGTGCTGAATAGCAAAACAATTCCTGGTCATGAAAGGGGTACAACCTTCAGAAGGCCATGTGGTTAAGCAGTACAGCTTGGTCAAGCACCCACCACAGTCTACAGGATGAATTTTAAAGAAGCGGCAACACTCTGTTTTCCCCTTTCCGTAAACATACTGACAAGGTTAGACAGACGCTGTTGTATACATCGGGGCTCAAAGTTTCTAGTCCTGAGCTACTAGCCAGGACTTAAGTGTTACTTGCCACCAGTTGCCCCACCCAATTCCACCCCTTAACACGCCCTCATAAATTATCTTCTGAAATGGCACTGTTAAATGTTTTATTATGCAACAATGGTGTAGCGCTAAATGTGCTGATATAAAAACATGCGTGAGCATAAAAACATATACAATGACAGACTGAACTCGTGACCCCCCACACATATATAATCCCCAATATGGGGGACCAATTGATAGTGAAGTTGGTGATTCCTCGCAGTGGAACACAATAAATAGCACATGTGAAAAAAATGTGTCCCAATTCAAAGCATCATGCTATGTAGCAGTCCATAAATTCAATTCCAAAGGTGCACGGATTCACACACACACGTGAATGTAACCGCAGACAATAAGTGCCGCACACTGTGATGTGATATCTGTAAGTGGCCAAAGTTCCTCCTCAACTCCTTTATATGACCACACGGGCCTACTCGCTTAGTGGAATAACCACATATACCAAGAAATAACCACGTCTCCAGATGAACCCTCCTGGATGCCTGGTAGCCTCCAATGTTCTGGATCAGTCTCCTGTAACCTGGCACTCATATGTATCCGCTTTCCACCATAGGGTCATATTAAACACAAAAAAAGATCCTCCATAGCGTGATACTGTAAATACGTTTATTGCCAGCTAGAAGAATATAAAATGCCCACTCACATTTCCATAGTGTACACTAGGCGTTTTCCCATTTTTATATTCTTCTGGCTGGCAATAAAAGTATTTACAGTATCACGCTATGGAGGATCTTTTTTGTGTTTAATATGACCCTATGGTGGAAAGCGGATACATGTGAGTGCCAGGTTACAGGAGACTGATCCAGAACATTGGAGGCTACCAGGCATCCAGGAGGGTTCATCTGGAGACGTGGTTATTTCTTGGTATATGTGGTTATTCCACTAAGCGAGTAGGCCCGTGTGGTCATATAAAGGAGGAGGCACTTTGGCCACTTACGGATATCACATCACAGTGTGCGGCACTTATTGTCTGCGGTTACATTCACGTGTGTGTGTGTGAATCCGTGCACCTTTGGAATTGAATTTATGGACTGCTAGATGGCATGATGAATTGAATTGGGACACATTTTTTTCACATGTGCTATTTATTGTGTTCCCCTGCAAGGAATCACCAACTTCACTATCAATTGGTCCCACATATTGGGGATTATATATGTGTGGGGGGGTCACGAGTTCAGTCTGTGATTGTATGTTTTTATACTCACGCATGTTTTTATATCAGCACATTTAGCGCTACACCATTGTTGCATAATGTTATTGTCTACTTTGCGGTTAAAGATTAGGTGGTAGCTGCTTAGGTTAGGGTTTATCCATTCTCAGCGCAGGAGGCTTCCTTTCGTAAATGTTTTATGTAGAATAAAGGAAGGGAGGGAGTAAGGAAAGGGAGAGAAAGAAGGAAGGAAGGTAGGGAGGAAAAAATGGTGGAAGGAAGGAAGGAAGGAAGGAAGGAAGGAAGGAAGGAAGAAAGGAAGGGAGGGAGGGAGGGAGGGAGGGAGGGAGGAAGGAAGGGTGGAAGAGAGGGAAAGAGGAAGGAAAGGGAGAGGAGAAAGGAATGAAGAAAGGAAGGGGGTGAGGAAGGAAGGAAGTAAAGAAAGGAAAGGAAATAAAGGAAAGGATAGGAAAGGAAGGAAGAAGGAAGGGGGAGGGAAGAAAGGAAGGAAGGAAGTAGGGAGAGAAGGAAGAAAAGGTAGAAAAAGAAGGGAGGGAAGGAAGGTCTTGCAGTCTCACATGGTTGGTTCCCGGCTCACATGCACAGTCAGAAGCATCACAGAGCTGCCGGCTGGTCTGTATACAATTTCCCGCCCACACATCTTCTTCTGCATGGCTCAGACTGGAGTGTGGGAGGGTAGAGGGGGAGGCAGAGTAGATTCTATTGGTGAGGAGAATGGGGGGAGGGGTTGAGCATTGAGCACAGAGAGGGGCCCGCAAAAAAATTGAATGATCGAGGATGATTGGTGCGGCGGTGGGGATAGTTAGAAGCAGCGTTCTCCCTGTATGGCTTTCAATGAAGCAGCTGGAGGCCGATTCTTCTCCTCTCCCTCCCATGACTTTCAGCCACTTCATTGAAAGCCATACAGGGAGATTGCTGCTTGTAACTGTCCACACTGCCGCCACGCACCCCTAGTCCCGGCGCTACTCGCCCCCACGTTATTTCCGCTCAACCAATGTGAGTGAAAGTTTTGAGGACTGGTATACATAAATACATCAGATTTTGACTTGCATTCATCCTCTTTGCAAATCCCTGTACAGTAACACCCTGACCAGAAAAAGAAGGGGCAGCACTTGAAGCCATATGTGCTACAAGGAAAAATGCTGACAAGAGGAGAAAGCGAAAAGATGAACTCCTCAGTCTGTTGCTGCTAAATAATGTGTCCAGTCACAGGCTGGGAAAGAGAGGTGATCTTGCCTTACTGCATAACTGTAGAAGAGAAAAATCAGGTCACCAGCCTCAGGACTGGATACCAAGAAAAACATATCCTTTGGCAGATAGGGCAACTTCTATTTACACTGTATATGTCAATTGTATATTTAGATGATTGCATACATTTCAGCTTTAAATCTGTTACAATGCAAACAAAAGCTTTGGGTGATGTTGCTATTCACTGATTTCTGAACTGCATGTGGATTTCCCACAGTGAACTTTACAGAAGTTCAGCTTCACCTACCTGAATCTAATATGTAGTGCATGAGTCATGGAATTGCTCTTCCACCAATGGCTCTGAAAATTTGATTTCATGAATTTAAATTTAAACAGCAACTCCACACAACAAGGAAATGTAATAATTAAACTGCAATATTATCAAGGAAACACCCCTATTACAATCCAACCAATTTGCATATACTGTAGACTGATAAGTTAGTACCAGAGTCATAGTTACATAGTATGGCTGCAAAAAGACAAAAGTCTATGCAGTTCTACCATATTAAAAAAAAGAAGTTATAAACCTACACCCATTGATCCAGAGGAAGGCAAAAAACCCAACAAAGCATGATCCAATTGGCTCCTGCAGGGGAAAATATTCCTTCCTGATCCCCGAGAAGCAATTGAGCAATTGGATATATGGATCATCTTTACCTATAAATTCTAGTAACCAGTTATATTCTGTGTATCCAAAAAAGAATCCAGGCTTATTTTAAGGCATCCTCTGGCTTCTTATCATTCTTATGACAGTGGTAAGATCTTACTACCCTTCCTCTCATTTTTGGCTCACTTTCACATTCCTCTTGCTATAAAAGGAGTGTTCCAAGGTATTCCTGTATCTCCTATTTCTCATGGTATAAAATAAATAGAAATTCATCTGAAAGAGAGAGACCAGGGCCCTGAAGAGCAAAGGTCTTCAGCAGAGTACGTTATTGCATGTCATTTCTAAACATTGTTCTGCCTACCAAAGTTTTTGCATGTTTCTGTAGGAACTGTATCTACTAACAGATTTGGCTATCATGTGCTCTAACAAAGACATTTCTCGGAAAATATTACGAACAATCTTACATAATTAAACATATGTGTACCTGTTAGAGATTTTGTATATAGCCCTACAGAACAGACTCTACTAACAGGAAACATGAACTTTATTCAGGAAGAAGACATACAGTATAGTCATAGATGCAGCTACTAACTTATAAGCATTGCCCAATACTGGTTGAAGAAAATATTTCTACTGAATACTGTTGGTCTAGTTGTGGTACAAAAATACATGAACACTATATTCCAACACTCCCACTCAACAACTACTCCTTATATTAGTCCCATTTCAAATCTCAGTTCTATAAATATGTTTCTTGTAAGACGTTTTGTCAAAGCATCTGCTCCACTTTTGTTTCTCATGGGCTGGAAGTCTGTGCATCTCACTCCATGAATCTGGCTCTGGTTATAATGCTACAAGAGCAACATAGGACAGACATTTGGCTGGGATGCCTTTATTGCTTCTGGTGGATTTCCTGATTGAAGCCTCTTGTGACCTGGTTTCTTCTTTTACAATACTTGGATTATATGCGCTACTTTCTATTTCTGTGTCACTTTATTGCTTATCTTCATGTGACTAATCTGGAATTTCCCTCAGTTTGAACTGTTTGTGTTAGTTCATGTAATTTTGAACACACTGAAGTTTCATCGACAATTACACTTCTACTGATGGTTACACTGTTTGTGTCTTGGTGTAGAATTCTGTATCCCTTTTGAGATTCACTGTACCCCACACAAGTACACCTTCATTTGCACAATCATCCCATTTTGTACATTATTCTTTTGGAATGTGCACATAGGCTTTGGTTCCAAAAATTTTTAGCTGGTTCAAATTCAAGGCTTTTCCATTCCATAGTTCATATTGAGTTTTCTCAGTTGATTTTCCTGGTAGTAGTAGATTTTGGAGATAGTATGCAGTCATAACTGCCTCCCCCTAGTATGTGGTTGGCACACTGTAAATTAATTACATCCAGTGGTTTCTTAGCTCTGCTGTTACTCTGTTTTGGAAAGGCTTTTCTTGTCATTTTTCCTTTTATACAGCTGGTGCATTTCATTGAGCACATGGACTAATTTTTATTCCACTTGCATAGTCGTTCTCAGTTAATTTCTTTATTATGGTAAGACTTCTGTGTCCAAGTCATCTGTTGCATGTGTGAATGTAGTTTGAATGTTTTTCCTTCTTGGCAGTTTTAACCATCTCATTGCAGTTCAACTGATTGTTTTGTTAATTTTGGGCTTTGTAAGTAAGATATCCCTTTTGTGATGGCACAACTGTCATTTTGGAAGGTCACTACATTGCCTTGTTTTGTGAGCTTCTTCACTGACAAAAGATTAGCTTCAATAGCAGGTGCACAAAAGACATTCAATACAGGTATCCGTCTGGTGACACTCTGGGAAATAGGACAGTAAAGAAAACCGTATCCTAATCCTTCTGATTCCTTTATTTCATCATTAGATGTGGTAATTTTTTCTGTTTTAGTGTGGTCAACGTGAAAAATACATTTCTGCCATTTTTTCATGTGACTCGTAGCTCCTGGGTCAACACACCTTGCCTGCAAAGATGAGGTGCAACTCTTGGATTGAAAAACACATTCATTATCTGAAGAAAAATCAGTTTCTTCCTTCACACTTTTGTCTTTTTGTATTTTAGTTTGTTTTTTCATTCTAGCTCTCCAGATTCTGAAAACAGCTTTTAAATTACCTTGTTTCTTGCACACAAAGCATTCACATGTTTCTTGTTGCATGTTACTGTTTTTATTCCTATTTTTCGCTTTAAAGCAGACTCTGCAATAGAAGCACAGTCACTAATAATGCCTTGTGTTTTATGTTTATATTCATCCACAGGCTTGCCCTTAACATATTCCGATGTCAATTCAACATCTGGATGTGCATCAAGTGCTATGACAAACATTTCAACCTTCTGGTAAACCACTAACAGTGCTGCAACATGAAAATATTTTTTTCTTCTCCTATACCTCTCAGATGTTTAACCATTTCCAAGGTGTGCCCTATGTAATCCTGCATATCCTGGCCTTTCAGCAGCTTGGTTTGGTATAGCTTTCTATTCAGTTTTTTTGCTGATATAGCTCTTTTATGCACCTTTTTGTAATCTTTCGCACATTTATTTAGCAGTTTCACATTTACATATTTCTATGATTTGAACATCTTCTGTGCTAAGACAGATTGTGCTCTGAGCTTTTTGATCTTCCTCTCATCTGAAGGGTGTTGTGGTTTGTCAGATTTGCAAATGAAAGTTTTGTTGCAGCTGTGCTACTGGTCATTGTCTTTTATTTTGTTGCTGTATCTTCTTTCTGTTGCTGTATCTTGCAGTTCATTTGCTGTAGTTAGCTATGTCTGGGTGTCTGCATGGATGTCTGGGCCCATAACCTGTTAGAAATTCTGTATATAGCCCTACAGAACAGAGAGTGCGCAATCCACCTGTGTTTATCTGCTGCTTCTCTGCTAACAGGAAACAGGAACTTTATTCAGGAAGAAGACACAGAGTATAGTCATAGATGTAGCTACAAACTTATAAACACTACCATCTACTGGTTGAAGAATATACAGTTGTGCTCAAGAATTTGCATACCCTGGCAGAAATCATTAAATTTTGGCATTGATTTTGAAAATATGACCAATCATCTGCCAAAAATGTCTTTAATTTAAGTATAGTGACCATATGAAGCCATTTATTATCACAAAGTTGCTTGGCTCCTTTTTAAATCATAATGATAACAGAATTTACCCAAATGGCCCTTATCAAAGTTCTCACACAGGTTAAAATTACAATTAAAGGTTCATTTTCCACTTCTGTGGCTTTTTAAAGTGCAGTTAGTTTCTGTTTATAAATAGTCAGGGAGTTTGTTAGCTCTCAAGTGGATGCCCTGAGTAGGCTAGATACTGAGCCATAGGGAGAAGAAAAGAAATGTCCTGTGTAACAAGGTAATGGAACTTTATGAAGAAGGAAAATGATATAAAATGATATCCAAAGCCTTGAATATGCCAGTCAGTACTGTTCAATTAATCAGTGGAAAATTTGAGGATGCTTTTGATACCAAGCCAAGGTTGGGTAGACCAAGAAAGATTGCAGCCACAATTGCCAGAAGAATAATTCAGGATAAAAGGAAAATGCCACAGGTAACCTCAGGAGAAATACAGGCTGCTCTGGAAAAAAACAGTGTTGTTCTTTCAAGAACCACAATACGATGATACTTGAGCAAAAATGAGCTGCATGGTTGAGTTACCAGAAAGAAGCCTTTACTGTGCCAATGCCACAGAAAAAGCACGGTTACAATATACTGACAACACCTTGACATTCCTCACACTGTAATCTGGAGTGATGAGACCAAAATAGAGCTTTATGGTGAACTCTACAGGCACAGGGGATCTTGTGAAAATGAATGGCAAGATGAATGCAGCATGTTATCAAAAAATACTGGCAGACAATTTGCATTCTTCTGCATGAAAGCTACGCATGGGACACTCTTGGACTTTCCAGCAAGACAATGACCGTAAGCACAACGCCAAGCTGACCCTCCAGTGGTTACAGCAGAAAAAGGTGGAGGTTCTGGAGTAGCCATCTCAGTCTCCTGACCTTAATATCATCAAGCCGCTCTGGGGAGATCACAAATGTGTGGTTCATGCAAGACGACCAAAGACTTTGCATGACCTGGAGGCATTTTGCCAGGAAGAATGGGCAGCAATACCATCTGCAAGAATAGACAAATATTACATAAGACTGCACGCTGTCATTGATGCTAAAGGGGCAACAGAGAGTATTAAGAACTAAGGGTATGCAGACTTTTGAACAGGGGTCATTTAATTTGTTTACTTGTTTCCATGGTTTTTTTTTATGATTGTGCCATTCTGTTATGACCTGCAGTTGAATATGATTCCTATAGGAAATAAAGGAAATGTGTTTTTCCTGCTCACTCATGTTTTCTTTACAAATGGAACTGTATAATACCAATTATCCAAGGGTGTGCAAATGTTTGAGCACAACTGTATCTCTACTGAATACTGTTGGTATTGTTGTTGCATAAAAATACAGGAGCACTGTATTCCAACATTACCCAGCTTTATAAATATATACAATGATTAATTTATTCTCTAGCACATGACCATTTATTATAATCACATAAGCCCTAAACACATGTAGTCCAGTCAGCAGGCTGATAACACTCAGTCTTGTGAATGAAAGTACCAGGACCAAGACCCAGGATTTAAGTGCCTTTCATTCATGACATCCCCACTGTACCACTATTCTCTAGTAAAAAAATTTGAATGACATTTAAGGTGATATTCATGTGTTGGAGTATGGTTAGTATGAAGAGCTCAAAAGAACAAAATTGTCCAGCACTCCAAGCCAAACCTCAAAAATATACTGAGGTTACCATCTCAAAGGAAAAGATGAGAGGGAAAAAAATCACATTCACAACATTTCATGGCCTTTAAAGAGCTGCACTGCTACTTTAATAAACTATAGAACGTGTGTGAACTGTCCTTCCTGCCTGCCAGACCTAGTTTATACTTACTGCAATTTTTTATCACAGGATTTGGTGTTTTACAATTCCCTATTGTGCTCCATTGTGTGTGGTCAGTACTGCAATGTAGAAGACAGTGCACAGCTATCAAGGTTTTCAGAATAATGAAACCATAGGGGTTGCATAGTGCCACAGCCAGGTGCAGCACATGAAGATGGAGATTAATGCTTTTAACAGGTTAACTGTATCTCCTGAGTAAGGTAAAAATTGAAAATTTCAATGACTGTTGTATGTTATATAAAATGTTTGTTCATTTTATTTCAACATTGACGATTGACACACAATTAAAAGCCATGTGATTTTTTTTTTTTTTTTATTTATTTGCTAATTTCATGGGTAATAGGGACACTTTTAAGAGGCAAAAAATCAATAATTTCATGTATCTGCTGGTCTCCTGTCTATTAGTATACCAGAATTCTGTCCCTAAGACCCATAGATTTCCAAATATTTTGTGCTAGGTTCAGAATTATGTCCTACTATTAAACAGATGACAATACAGGATCTGCTGTGCTAGTAAGAGCACTGGTTAAACACTGCAATATTATCGCTTTCTAGCATAATAAAGTGAAATCATACAGTAAAATGGAAGACATGGCATAAAATATATCCAAAACAAAAGCTTATAAAATCAGAAATTACAGCATCTGAATATTATCATTGAACCATGTATGACAGTCATTAAAAATAACTTTTATTAAACTTGTATGTGCAAAAAAAAAAGTGATAAAAAAGGTTAGTACAGATGGAAAATATAGGAAAGTACACATGTTGGTATAACATACCTGTCTCATCTTGGTATGCAGTAAACATGTAGCACCCAGCCATTGAATATGAGCTCCTCAGGCAAAGCTGAGTAAAGTAATGTTACTTTTCTGCTATATTCCAGTGTTAAAGCCAGAGGACAGAACTTCATTAACTTTGATGTCACAAATAAACACTCCAGTTTGGGAAAAAATAAATAGGAATCAATTTTTGCAGGGGCCCAGCAGGTTTAGCGGAGTCACCTTGCTGACAGACACTTGTGAATGTGTGATTTAGTTTAGCTTCGCTCATTACTCAAGGTAGAAAATCATTAACAAAGGTGATGCTGGCCACTTTAAAGCTTTAAATACCAGTTTTTTTCCTTTAAGTTGTACAAGGTAAAGGTCACTTCTTAAATTACATATTACATGACAACATACATGGACACAAGAAATATCTCTACCATTCACTAAGGTCCAACTCCAATTATTTTTTGGAGACTGCTTAATGATTCGAAACCTGTCCCAAATTCAACTTACGGTATATATCTTATGTAAGTTTTCCTGGAAAACCTTTTAAAATTAGTGTATACCTCATGCATAAAAGGGACTGAGGATAGCAAACGTTTTTTAGCTCATAGCTACCCGTCTGTGTATGACAAATCAGCAAGAGAAAAAACATAATCAAGCTGATCCAACTGTATTTTTAAACAAATTTTATTAACTTCTGATCAAGGGTGAGGACTAATTTGAAAATAAGGACTGAAGTGTCTTTAATAGTTGTAACTTTATTAGCAGTTTTGATATGGGTAGTTCACATGGTCATTTTAGCTGTTCCCACCATGAACATATAACCTTTAGCTCAAGATAGCATACCTCCTTTATGCTCTTGAAATATGGAAAAGCCAGCGCTCCTCTGCACCAAACTAGTAGTCTTCTTTCCCTTCATCTTAAAATCCAGCCTGGTCAGTATGATCATACTAAAGGAGTGGATAATGAGTAAATGAGATGCAGCTCTGTTGACTTCCATCATCCAATCATGTGGAAACAAAAATGAGTTTTTTTATTTTCCTTGCTTGTGATTGACTATTTTTTGTATCATGAATCTTTACTGCATTTACTAAGTTCTGGAACAACTGCACTTGTAAAGTGCACAATCTACTTGCCTTTAGTAAATCCACCTCACTGCGCGGTAGATGTGCTTTTAGTGAACTGGTTTTTAAAGGCATGGCAGCCCACTTTTATTAAAAAAAAGGTCCATAAACATAAATTCCCATGCAGAGGTTCTTTAACATCAGTGCACAGTCTAGTTGTCTTTAGCAAATCAACCCCATTGAGTTTAATCACCTCGCATTGTAGCTTCTTTTTTTTTTTTACGTTTCTGAACACAGGTACATTGTTTTCTATGGGACAATGCACACAGCTGCATAAAGATTAGTAATATACTAATAAGTTATAAAAAAATATTACTTTTGAGTGCAGTAATTTACCTGCATAAATGTGTATACAATTGGGTATAAAAGTATTTTTCTGTAAATTGAAACACTGAAAACTAGAAGAGGATGAAGAATTTTAGTCATATGCACCTGTATGTACATATACACCAGACATACCCTATGTTTTTTTTTAATTTTGGATGTTTCTGCCAGCAACATCCTGCATTTAAAAATCAGTAAATGAGTACATCTGTGTGCAAGAGGCCTAATAACTTTTGATCTTCCCTTTAAGTAGTATACACCTTAAGGGAGAGATGCAGTGTTCTGTATTTTGGTGTGGTACTTCAGTTGCTCAATGGCTGATAAGATTGCCCTACAGAAAGTCATTTACACCGCACAGGAAATTATAGGCTGTAAACTGCCCTTGTTGGTTGATATATTTCAGTCCCGCTTTCTCCATAGAGCATAGAGTATATCAGGTAAGCTCTTTAGCGATATTAGGGTGAGAACGAAAAGATTTAGGGATAGCTTCTTTCTGAGAGCTGGCTATGGATCTTATACAATTAATTGAAGTTGAAGTTCCATCATCTGTTTCTATCATCATCATTTAATGGTATTAATTATTTTTTTTATTTTTTATTTTGAGCAAGGTGTATACAGAAAATTACACAGCCATCTTGCATTTTGTACTAATACAAGTCAGTCAGGTATATTAACATACAACACTGTTAAAAAACACAAAGTATACCTGATGTTAGGGTTTGCACATCGTTTCATAGATACCTGGTTGACATGAAGCCAATAGGATCTGTGCCAAAGTCTACTGAGGTCAGCTGGAAAATTATTTTATGAACTCATGTCCAAAAAGTCCATAACAACAGACATTGCCAGAAGATATGTGGGAGGGTTCCAGGGTCCTTTTGATATCTCCAACATTCCTTCAGGATTGGGCGTAGATATTGTTTAGTAGCACCTGAACTTGATACCACAGCAACAGTAATTTATAACCTTGTTCCTAAAAGCAATTCACTATTAAAGTGGTTGTAAAGGAAACCTTTTTTTTAAATAGCAAACATGTCTATACTTACCTGCTCTGTGCAACAGAATCGCACAGAGTGGCACCAATCCTCCTATTCTCGGGTCCCCTGTCGGTGCGCCTGGCTCCTCCCCTCTTGCTTAGGAAGCCCATGGGGGCATTTGTGTGGGCTTGCTCCCGAGTCCCGTTGCTGCATCCATTGACACAGACAGCTGGCCTTGGCCCCACCCCGAGTTACTTAGTTAGTCTGGCTCAAAAAAAACAAAAGTCCATCCAGTTTAACCATTAAAAAAAACTAAATATAATCCTATACCCACAGTTGATCCAGGGGAAGGCAAAAAAACCCCCAGCAAAGCACGATCCAATTTGCTCCTGCAGGGGAAAAAATTCCTTCCCGATCCTCCAAGAGGCAATTGGATATTCCCTGTATCAACTTTACCTATAAATGTTAGTATCCAGATATATTATGTGTATCTAGAAAAGAATCCAGGCCTTTTTTTAAGGCAATCCACTGAGCTGGCCAGAAACAACTCTTGAGGGAGTCTATTCCACATTTTCACAGCTCTTACTGTGAAGAAACCTTTCTGTATTTGGAGATTAAATCCCCTTTCCTCCAGATGTAAAGTGTGCCCCCTTGTCCTTTGTGATGACCCCAGGGTGAGTAACTCTACACCAAGTTCACTATATGAACCACTGATGTACAGTTGCAAGAAAAAGTATGTGAACCCCTTGGGATTAAATGGAGTTTTGCATGAATTGGGCATAAAATGTGCTCTGAATGTCATCTAAGTCACAACAATAGAAGAACACAGTCTGCTGAACATAATACTACACAAACATTAGATGTTGCCATGGTTTAATTGCACATAACATGTAAACATTCACAGTGCAGGGAGGAAAAAGTATGTGAACCTTTGGACTTAATAACTGGTTGACCCTCCTTTGGCAGCAATAACCTCAACCAAACATTTCCTGTAGTTGCAGATCAGACCTGCACAACGATCTGGAGTAATTTTGGACCACTCCTCTTCACAAAACTGTTTCAGTGTAGCAATATTCTTGGGATGTCTGGTGTGACTCGCTCTCTTAAGGTCATGCCACAGCATTTCAATCGGGTTGAGGTTAGGACTCTGACTGGGCCACTCTAGAAGGCGTATTCTGTGCTGTTGCAGCCATTGTTTCGTTGAATTACTTGTATGCTTTGGGTCATTGTCCTGTTGCATCACCCATCCTCTGCGGAGCTTCAGTTGGCAGACAGATGGTCGTACGTTTTCCTGCAAAATGTCTTTATAAACTCTGGAATTCATTTTCCCATCAATGACAACAATCCGTCCAGGCCCTGAGGCAGCAAAGCAGCACCAAACCATGATGCTCCCTCCGCCATGTTTTACAGTAGAGATGAGGTTTTGATGTTGGTGTGCTGTGCCTTTTTTCTCCACACATAGTGTTGTGTGTTCTTCCCAAACAACTCAATCTGTCCACAGTATATTTTGCCAGTAGTGCTGTGGAACATCCAGGTGCTCTTTTGCAAACTTCAAACATGCTGCAATATTCTTTTTGGACAGCAATGACTTCTTCCGTGGTGTCCTCCCATGTACTCCATTCTTGTTTAATGTTTTCCTTATTGTAGATGTGTCAACAAAAATGTTAGCATGTGCCAGAGATTTCTGTAGGTCTTTAGCTGACACTCTGGGATTCTTCTTTACCTAATGCAGCATTCTGCGCTGTGCTCTTGCAGTCATTTTTACAGGACGACCACGCCAAGGGAGAGTAGCAACAGTGCTAAACTTTCTCCATTTGTAGACAGTCTGTCTTACCATGGACACATGAACATCAAGGCTTTTGGAGATACTTTTGTAACCCTTTCCAGCTTCATGCAAATCAACAATTCTTGATCGTAGGTCTTCTGAGAGCTCTTTTCTGCGAGGCATGGTTCACATCAGACAGTGCTTCTTGAAACCAGTAAACCCAAAACAGGTGTGTGTTTTTTAAGAGCAGGACAGCTGTCAGCAACACATCCAATATCATCACACTGATTGGAGTCAAAGTTGGCTCACTCCTGGCTCCAATTAGCTCTGGGAGAAGTCATTAAGCTAGGCCTCACATACTTTTTCCTCCCTGCACTGTGAATGTTTACATGTTATGTGCAATTAAACCATGGCAACATCTAATGTTTATATAGTATTATGTTCAGCAGACTGTGTTCTTCTATTGTTGTGACTTAGATGACGTTCAGAGCACATTTTATGCCCAATTCATGCAAAACTCCACGTAATCCCAAGGGGTTCACATACTTTTTCTTGCAACTGTATTTATACATGTTGATCATATCCCCCCTTAATCTCCTCTTCTGAAGAGAGAATACATTCAGTTCTTCTAATCTTTCCCCATAGCTGAGCTCCTCCATGCCTCTTATCAGTTTGGCTGCCTTTCTCTGCACATTCTGCTAATGTTCTTTTTTGTGAATTGGTGCCCAAAACTGAACTGCATATTCCAGATGAGGTATTACTAATGATTTGTACAGGGGTAAAATGATCGCTCTCTCTCTGGAGTCTATACCTCTTTTAATACAAGAGAGGATTTTGATTGCTTTAGAAACGGCGGCTTGGCATTGCATGCCATTAAGCTTATGGTCTACCAGAACTCCCAGATCCTTCTCCATCATTGATTCCCCCAGTTGTACCCCCCTTAGTATGTAAAATACATGCATATTTTTAGCCCCCAAGTGCATTAATTTACATTTATCAACATTAAACCTCATTTGCCACATAGTTTCCCAATTAAACAGTGCATTGAGGTCGGCTTGTACGTTGGAAACAGCCTGTTAAGGACGTTATTCCACTGCACAGCTTGGTGTCATCTGCAAAGACTGAAATTATAGTTTTAATCCCGGACCCTATATCGTTTATAAATATATTAAAAAGTAAGGGTCCCAACACTGAACTTTGGGGTACCCCACTGACAACCCTAGACCAATCAGAGTATGAATCATTAACTACTACTCTTTGAATACGATCTTTTAGCCAGTTTTCTATCCATTTACATACGGATTTTTCCAAGCCTGTAGACTTTACCTTACTCATTAGCCGTGTGTGCGGAACTGTGTCAAAAGCTTTTGCAAAATCCAAGTATATCACGTCCACTGCCACCCCTCTTTCCAAGGTTCTGCTCACCTCCTCATAAAAAGAAATCACATTTGTTTGACAACTACCGCTAACTGGAGCCGATGGCTCCTGCTGCTATCGATCTGCCCAGTGAGGAGGGACAAAACCAGGAGAGCCCCTGGATCACAATGGGACTCAGGTAAGTATAAGGGGGGGGGGGTTCTTTTACACAGAAGTTTTTTTTACCTTAGTGCATAGAATGCATTAAGGTACAAAAGGTAAAAAAAGTGAGGCTTTAGAAACACTTTAAGGACTTGTGTGCTAGAGTAATGGTTCTATAAATCTGGACCATCAATAAGGTTCTCCGGAGATCAATTTCCCACTAATGAATGCAGAGGGACGTTTAGGGGCTTGTACAGGAAAGATAACAAATGGGAGCATTGATCCCATCACCACAGAGATTCTCGAATGGGAGAGAGAACTACCATAAGGTATGTGGTCCGACATTGAAGTTAATTGAAGAAATGTGTCTGATTTGATATGTCGCCCAAGGATCTGGGGGAAAGTTTAGAAGCGAACTTAGTTCCTGTTGGTTCAGCCAGCACCTACGAGTCCAAGAGGCAACAGCAGGATTTTTCTAAAGTTGATAGATGTAATATATGTTTATTATCCAGTGCAGGAGGGATCTCCGGGAAGTAAAAATGCAAGGCACCACCCAGCTTTTGCAGCTGCGATCACAACCTGCAGAGAAAAACTGTGGGTGGTGTAAACCTACCCTAATTTTGTAACTGTGTTTGTAAATTCAGCCAAGAACAGCAGATACATCATGGCTTACATGACTGTGTCATCTCTAAACCAGCATCATATTCTATGAAGTAGAAGCTGACCCTGTGCCATGTCTAATCACAAATGGTGCTGTCCTTCTGGAGAAAAATGCAGGTATTATAATCACTGTGAGAAATAATAAATACCTGCAATTGTTATTAACCTAAAATACCTTGTGTGTGTGTGTGTGTGTGTGTATATATATATATATATATATATATATATATATATATATATATATATACAGTTATGTTCAAAATAATAGCAAACAGACATCACTAACCTGATCAATCACTGTTTTTGGTAGAAATGATATTTCTACATGGCAAATAATTTACTAGAAGGTGTAGTAGAGTAATAGAAATCCAACAGACCCAACAGTCATGACATGCATGCTGCTGATTCTGTGTAATTGAATCACTAATTGAAAGGGGCATGTTCAAAATAATAGCAGTGTAGAGTTCAATTAGTGAATTCATTCATTCTTTGAAAAACAGGTGGCAATTATTGCCCTTATTTAAGGAAGGAAGGCAGCAAATGTTGTACATGCTGGTTACAGTGCATTTCTCTGAAATTCTGAGGAAAATGGGTTGTTTCAGACATTGTTCAGAAGAACAGTGTACCTTGATTAAAAAGTTGATTGGAGAGGGGAAAACATATAAAGAAGTGCAGAAAATGATAGGCTGCTCAGCTAAAATGATCGCAAATGCTTTAAAATGGCAACCAAAACCTGAAAGACGAGGAAGAAAGCGAAAAATTACCATTCGAATGGATAGAAGAATAGCCAAAATGGCAAGGACTCAGCCAACAATCAGCTCCAGGAAGATCAAAGAAGGTCTAAAGTTACCTGTGAGTACTGTTACAATTAGAAGACGCCTATGTGAAGCCAAGCTATCTGCAAGAAGCCCCCGAAAAGTCCCACTGTTGGAAAAAAGACGTGCTGAAGAGGTTACAATTTGCCAAAGAGTACATTGACTAGCCTAAAGAGAAATGTCGCAACATTTTGTAGACTGATGAAAGTAAGATTGTTCTTTTTGGGTCTAGTGGCTGGAGACAGTTTGTCAGACGACCGCCAAACACTGAATTCAAGCCACAGTACACTGTGAAGATAGTGAAGCATGGTTGCGCAAGCATCATGATATGGGGATGTTTCTCATACTATGGTGTTGGGCCTATTTATCGCATACCAGGAATCATGGATCAGTTTGAATACATCAGAATACTTGAAGAGGTCATGCTGCCGTATGCTGAAGAGGAAATGCCCTTGAAATGGGTGTTCCAACAAGACAACGACCCCAAACACACCAGTAAACGTGCAACATCTTGGCTCCAGACCAACAAGATTGGCGTTATGGAGTGGCCAGCCCAATCCCCGGATCTTAATCCAATAGAAAACTTGTGGGGTGACATCAAAAATGCAGTTTCTGAGGCAAAACCAAGAAATAGAGAAGAACTGTGGAATGTAGTCCAATCATCCTGGGCTGGAATACCTGACACACAGGTGCCAGAAGTTGGTTGACTCCATGCAACACAGATGTACAGCAGTTCTCAGAAACAGTGCTTATACAACTAAATATTGATTAAGTGATTCAAAGGAAAGCAAAATCTTCAAACATTTTTTAGTTTATATAGTGAATGTTTGAGTTTGTAAAGAAGAATACAAACACTGCTATTTTTTTGAACAGTCTAATATTCACTTTTCTTCAATTTTTTTTAGAGGAACAACACAAATTTGATATATCTTTCTTTATGTTTTGATTTGGAATAGAATGTGTAGTGTTCCCAATGCATTTGTGTGTATGGAAATAAAAGCTATTAGAAGGATTTTGAGCTTTATTCACTTTTTTCAACACACTGCTATTATTCTGAACACAACTGTATATATTTATATTGTATTTATAATTCTTTGTTATTTAAGCCTTGTCAGATATCCCTGAGCTTGTAGGGTTCTCATACAGTAATAAATTAGACTTGTAATGAAATTCTACAGAGGCTGTCTTTTTTGACCGTTCCTTCTGAAAATGCTTGCTACCTGGCTGCCATGCTGTTCCCATACCATCAGCAGCAGAATGCAGCTCATAGAGTCTTTCATGACATTAGTTAAGGTAGGTTCAGTGTCTTGAGCAGGAGAATCCGCAAGACATGAGTCAGAGTTCAAGACAGGGTTACTCACTGTGCCATCAGGGAGGTTCCACATGGCGGCATTTTCCTCCCAGGCCGGAGAGCTGGAAGTTGATAGATCTGCTGCTACAGCTGGAGGCATTGACTCTGGAGCAGCGCTGGAGCTGCCTGGTTCCTTTGCCGATGTTCGGGCAAAGCATTCCAGGCAGGCAGCTGTATTGTGAACCTTCTCCATACTGAGAGCTGTGGCAGGGCCCCATCTTGATTAGAGTGGTTGGCCACCGTTACTTCTTCTTCTTTGTCATGTTCCGAGACTGGTGGAGTCCGCCAGGAAGGTATCAAAGCAATAGAGAAGGATGAGGGTTTACTAAGTAGTCAGGTGTAGCAGGACGGATCCCGATGCAGGCTGAAAAAAGATAGAATGGTTCAGGAGAGCTCTGGTCTGCGCATCCGCTCACATCGCTGTCCAAGCTACACCCTGCCCAGATAGTCGTTCTTAATGCCATCTGAGACGCTAGTCTTAATTCCTTTAGTGTATATAGGGTCAAACCATGCAAATCTCTAATCACCTTGTCACAAAGCTGCAAATATTAAAGAGGATATCCTCTCTTTGTAAAACTTAATTGGAATGGATACTGCGCTATGTGAACCATTACATTGTATACAGCATACATATGCACTATGAAGACCCTCATACCTCTAAAAGCCGATAAAATTAAAAATTAATTAAAACTGTGCAAAATACACTAATCACAAGTGTACATAAAGAACTGTGAAATATGGTCAAATCAACCTTTGGATATCATACAACATACATGTGCACTATGAAAACCCTCATACCTCTGAAAGGTGATCAAAAATTAAAAACAAATTAAATAATATTGTACAAATTATACTAACCACAAATATACATGAAGAACTGTGAAATAGGGTCAGAACAACAACACAATATCTTATGGTCCATATAGACATATATTAAACTCCTTATAAAGATAAAGACTCCTCGATCAGTGATAATACTGTAAATCGATGCTGTGGGTGCAATGTGGATAATCTTCCTTCAAATGGTCACCGGAGTGTTTACCACCAACAAATAATTAAATGGAGGCTTACCAGAAATGGAGACCCCTAATTATAGGGGGTCCCAACCAGTATTGTGATATAGAGCACTAGCAGGCTCTCTATTCAAAAAGTAAACGCCTTGCTCAATCTAAGATTTAACCTTCTTTTGTCCAACCTGAAATTGTGGCCACATGTGTCTTGTCCAGGGACCTTAGAGTAAACATTTTTTTTCACAGTTGCTATAATCCCCCTTGATATATTTGTACATTGTAATCATATCTCCTCTTAAAGCGGAACTACACTGGATCTGAGCACCACAAACCAAGAACACAATTTAATTCATTTTTAATATTCAAAGCAAACTCCCCATTCCATCCATGTCCCCATGCTTTTTTTTTTTGCTGAGAAATCACTTTGAAACCCCCCCTAGCATTTCTGGCTGTGGCCAACCTGAGTAAGAGAAGATGATTCATGTAGCATTTAGTTCATGAAATCCATCTGCCCTTAACTCAGACATGCATGAAGGAGGGTGTGCTTAGCTAAGAAATCCCATCCTCCCCTCCTGAAGACATAATTTACCTAGGCATGGAAACCAGGAAGAAACTTAAGCAATGTTAAAAAAGGTTTAAAACATGTAAATATGATATACTTTCCTATCTACTAATGCTAGTAGCATAAGGATTAAAAATAGTTAATGTTTTACTTTAAGCATATCTTCTCCAGATTGAGAAAGTGTAATATTTGTAATCATTTTCCATAGCAGAGGCCCTCTGTATTTATAAAACAATTTTTACTGAGAAAGCCCATATCTGGGATGTAACATGTATAGGTGGAGGGAGCTGAGCCCTAGGAGTTTTGAACTGATGACCATCTGGGAAAGCGGGGTGGTGAGACATGTAACTACATTATATGCTGGCTTGTTTCTTACATTTTGTAAGCGTTTTTTTATTGGGGGACTAATACATTGTTTTATAAATAGAGAGTACTACGGTTCCACTTTTCTGTTTTTCATAATACATATTATATGAGAGCGTCAGCTGGAGGAGTGTATCCTGTGGCGGCGCCAGGAGAGGAGCTGGAGGAAGACCACAGAGGATGTATACAAGTCTGTCCACACGATGAGCGCATAATGATCTCACTGGTGCTGCAGCACTGCAAAGATGACCCCAACTGCAAAATTTGTAATATTTTCTAAAGAGTAAGTTCTACATTGCACATCAAAGTTTTCAGCTTATTATGGTGCTCAGACACTTTAAAGGTGCCACACATAATGGTTCTGCAGCTGAATGCCCACTCTAAAATTCCCTGCAGGGCAAATCATGCTCTGTGTCTCCAGTTACTGCAGTGTCTTTATGAAAAAATATTATTATTTATTACAGGAAAAAACTTGCTTCATCTCTCACTCACATGCTCACATGCACCCCAGCCAGTGTATAATATTTGTGGCTACTGTCTTTGAAATATTACACTCTATTTTTAATTTAAGATAAACTAAGCCTAAAGAATCTGGTTATATTCTGTCCACCCACTGTACAATATGTGTGGCTATTGTCTCTAAAATAATACACTCTATAATTTATAGAGAAAATCTGCCCTGTCACTCCTTCTTACATTGCAGCCTAATAAAACTGCTTGCATGCTGTCTGGTCACTATAAAATATTTTTGACTATTGTCTTTCAGATAATACACTCTAATTTATTTTTTAAAGCAAAACCTGTATTACCTTTTTCCATTTGCTGCATATTCAAATGCTCAAGTACTTGGGGGGTGTTTTTTTATAGTGTTTTTGTACGCATTGCTTTTACATTTTATTAACATTTTATTGCAGTAGCACTTAGAAAAAAGACTCTCACAAACTATTCTATGCAGGGGCGGACTGACAACTCATGGGGCCCCCGGGCAATAGGGGATCATGGGGCCCCTGTGTCCTTGCCCAAACTCAAAAAAGCCTATGAAAAAGGTACCAGGGGCATCTCATGGGGCCCCCTACTGACCCCGGGCCCTCGGGCAGTGCCCGAGTTTCCAAATGGTCAGTCCACCCCTGATTCTATGTATCTGTTTTTACTACTGGCCAACTGGAATGAAGTTAAGGGCTTTAGATTTAGTGTTATTAAGAGTATAGTTTCTTTTAGATTTGTTGTGTCTGCTATTTTCACAACTTAATTTAGGCCAGTCCTGATGAATAAATAAATTAAGCCTGACAGAAAAAAAAAATGAAAGCCTTTTTTCAAGTTATAATGAACGAGATTTGGGCTACTGCTGCTGTATCTAGAACAAACAATAACAATGGTCAAGTTAAAAAAAGAAAATGAATTTGGTGTGAATGATGCTGCCCATGAGGACCATTTTTTCAATAATACCACATACAATTTGAAGGCATCTTCAAAGCATGAGGTTAAAAGGATTGCTGTTTTTTCCCATGTCACACTTGAAGCCATATTAAAAATTGGTCTCTATCCCTGCTGTATGCTATTTGATTTTCAAAATTTACCCCCATAGACTTCTGTAAGGTTCAACTTTAAATTAGCAATTTTTAGAATTCATGCTGGGTGTGATGAATTACCAGTGAACAGAACCCAAACACATTCCTAGTGACTATGGTAATCAGTACAGAAAAAAGGACAAATCTCTCCATTGGGAACACAGAAAACAATAAAAACTTGACAGAAGTTCTAACCGTTTCACACTTTATTCAATGCTCAAAATTAAAAAAAAAAGTTTGCCTAGAGTTACACTTCATTCTTCTCTTAGCAACCCAAAAAAACAAATACTATTGGATATAGTGAGTACATATAGTAGGAGCATCAAGAGAAGCGATTAAAGTGTGAGTCAATAAGAACACAAAGATGGTACATGGTGCTATCTACTGAACTCAAATGAGAGAGCATTAAGAGGGCTCCTAAACCCCTAAGACAAAAGGTCAGCTCATCATTTTACCAGTAGCTCAGTTGATTAAACTTTATTTTCTAACTCTCGTCGCCATAAACTAACCTTTGTTACCATATTGGACATACAAATAATCACCATGAAATTGTACATAACATCATAGTTTAGGTCTTTTATATTTTTTACAGTAGATATTTTACAGTAGAAATTATAAGAATTATTATGTTATGTTGCCTGAGTAATCTGCAATATTTTTATAGTTCCTGGAAATATTTTCTTGATAACATGGCACAGAGTTCTAACAAGTGGCCAAGATAAACTTTAACTTATTTTTAACTTGTACAACAAAGACAAACAAGGGCCTAGATATTCTACTCCTGAATTTCTATCTGGTGCTTCAGAAGAAGTTTACTTTTAGCCCAATGGGGGCTGTCAGATAGTGCAATAGCTTAGTGATGATTTTAATCAGAAAGGTAAAGGGAATTTCACGAGTAGGGATAAGCTTCAGTTCGGGTTGTATGTGAGCTTGACCTGAACCCAGCCTGTTCAAAGTTTGGCCAGGTCACCTGCTCAAACCCTTGGAGGATGTTTATTCACAAACATCAACTGGTAATATCTCAGTTTGCATCCATATTTGTTTATTTTCATCACCCAGGATGCCTGGCCACTTTGTTTACGTACAGCAGCTAGCTGGAGATTTGTCATTTTGTGGTGAGAGTACGACAGGTGAACATAAGATCAAGTTCAACAGTGTAGGTCTTTAAAGTTTTTGATGAGTGGGTTATCGTGACTGACGACGATCTACAACCCCCCCGAACCAAACCAGGCCACATGCTTTTATTGGGAGGGTACCTTGCAAGGAGAGTCAGTACAACCTCCCCTTTGTTTTCAATGACCTTATCACTATGTTGAGGAGACAAAGGCCTTATCCATGCATTTTACCCTCAAAAGAAACATTGAGGTTTGCTAAGAAAGAAGGATTCTTTTAGGAATCGGGAAGCTCCTTTATAACAGTGACGTCACCCAGGATTCCCAGCTGGTTTGTTTAAAAACATCAGCTGGCTGGGGATCTGTTATTTATCAGCAGTAGCACTACAACCACACTAATGCTACTGGCTGGGAGTGTAGTTCTACCGACACTAAATGAAGATCTGGCCGCTGTTTGTATGTTTGACTGCTGCTCCTCAATAGCTACAACCAGCCACTGTTAAAGGGTTAATAAATACTGCTCCTTAATTCATGTGTAGCTTTTAAGAGTACAGCGATGGAGATGATGTGTACCCTATCCTTGTTATACCCACAAAAGAAGAGAAGCTGTGTGGGACTTTTTCTTGGTGCGTAACTCCCAGGAATAAACATGTAAGATTAGTTTGGCTTAAAAAACAATAAAAGAATAATTATCCCATTAAAGTAGGATCTTCTTATATCTGCTGCCACTGGTTGTAAGTTAAATCAGTGTAAAGTACTATTTACAATGTACAATATAATATGGGCTAAACATAATTTTTTGCCATCTAAGATACTGATGAATTAAGCTAGGTGAGAGTGAAATAACCTACTCCACTAAGAGATGGGATCCACGCAGTCCAGAGATAACCAGGGGAAGGGAATGCCTCTGCCATGCTTCCATTAGAAAGATTCACCCTCTCCATTTGTAATGTTTACCATTCACCAAAAGTGAATGTGAAAGAAAATCCCAAATTTTGGGTTGTTTCCAGAACAGGAGTAGAGAGGAAATCTTCCAATGGGTACATTAGTTCTAACCCTTATGACAACCAGGGATTCCCTCACTTTGAAGTGATTTCCTCTCACTTCCTGTTTTTGCTATGGGACCAGAAGTGAACATAAATCTCCCCAATGGGACACAGTAAGAAAAAAGTTTTTTTAATTTTAGTTCTACTTTAAATCACATGGTTGAAGCCATTATAGTAAATTGTTATTAGTGAAAGGGTTTATTATACTGAAAGATGTTTAGTACAGTATACAGTATGGCCCTTTAATGGATGGTTTATAAAACGTGTTTTTTATGAAAGATATAATAATATGTATAAGTTAAATTGAAGAGAACCTTTCAGACCAACTATATGTGCTAACTTGCTTAGGTGCGCAGCATGGTGTAGGTAATTATTAGGTAATTTAATGGACTTTGTATCACACCAAACATGTGACTCTTGATAACATTGGCAGCTCACCTAATAATCTCATGTCTTGCCCAAATTTACACTTTAATAATCTGACACCTACTGTCACAACAAAACCAGGATACAAAGATTTATAGGAAATCCTTGTGAATATGTAATAGCCGATTGTAACTTTTTTTTATCTCACTGAACTTTTGTCCTATACCTGCTTTAGTTATTTCTATCTTTATCTACTGTACTCTGTGTCCTGCATCTCATAGATGTTCATATGCTTTTATTTATCTGAAGATTTTATGAACAGATTAGGTTTATTGCATTTGAAATATAACGGCATAGTTACACGTCCTTTACTTTTATTACAACTATTTATAACATTTACTGCCCATGGCATTTCTGATGTTGTGACTGGTTTCAATACTAAAGGATAGATAAATAAGTGATGCTGATGTGTGAAGAGAAAAAAAAGTGCTTGCGTTTGAATAGCAACCAATTTGTTTGCTTATATTTTTAATGTGTTAGTAAAACTTCAGCTAGAATAGGATTGATTCCACTAATCAAAATCAGTTCACATGTGATTAAGTGCAGTGTGATTTGAGCCTATTAATTTTTTGCATGCACCAATTTTGGAACTACACTGTAACTAAATTTACTGGTCATTTTGTACCATGCGATCTGTTGCGTCCTGCATTTGGGTTGTCGTTAAGAGTGCACTAACACCGGCTGTAGATCGCATGGGCAGTGCGATTTGAATGAGATTGTACAATCAGATTGTACAGTGTATGTGAACTTTGCAGAACCCAGAACACAATTCTCCTGTTTTCAGTACTACTGCTGTATTCATATAGGCTGTTATCTGTTCACTTAGCACTATGCCAAATTAATGATCTATGCAAGAAGAAAGTTAAGGTAGAAAAATAAAAATCAATGCCTGTGTATTTAGTGAGAGCAGTGATTACTAACTGATTGCTTTTCATTTAATATTCATGCACCTGGGTGGGAGGTAGGAGGGTAGATGATGCAGGGTGTGTGCTAATTATTGCTGTTATAGATCTCTACAGGTCTATTATATCCCATGATGCTGTACAGTGTCAGTGATACAACCAAGAGGAACCAATACTGTTAAAACAAATATATAGCACATTTCTAGTGACATACAAGATGCAGTACTAAAGAAACTCCTGCTCTCACACACTTAGAATGTAGAGGGATACCTGTTACAAACAAAAAGAAAAGGAATAAGTATGTTGAACAACCTTTTCTGACACTTCCTTCTGGGCACCAGTGAGGGAAACTCCATTTATTTGGTGTGATGAACTGGTTATTTCAGGAATGCTAGGAGGGCATGCTGCTTCTTAAAGAATCTATTTTTTTTTTAATTCAATGAAATAAATAAATTGACACATCCTACTCTTAGAGTTAACCAGCCTGGCACACCAAGCATGTGGGTCAGTATCCCCACAGAAAGGGCAGAACAAGAGTATAACCCTCCTGCTATGCTGATAACACCCAACATACTGCATTAGGGGGATGCTTTGAAAGCCCCTCCCAAAGAAAAAATAAAGAGGGTCCGTTTCCAAAGCACACAGGTGAACTGATACTGATGGGCACCAAGCTCTTCAGCAGCCCAGATGCATAGGAGAGGGTGCCAAGCAGGGGATGTTTCCCTATGCCCTGCTATGTATAGGAGAGGGTGCCAAGAAGGAGATGTTTCTCTATGCCATGCTTCCCTATGCCCAGCATTGGGGAAATCTGACAGTGCTTGAAGTGGTAGTAAATGTGTTAAAAAAAAAACAAGTTTCCTGCTGCAAGGTAATATCATAATGTGCTAGTCAGGGGCGGACTGACCATTGGGGAACTCGGGCACTGCCATAGGGCCCGGGTTCAGTAGGGGCTCCATGAGATGTCCCTGGTACCTTTCATAGGCTTTTTGGGTGTGATTTGAGTGTGGGCAAGGACACAGGGGCCCCATGATCCCCTATTGCCCGGGGGCGCCATGAGTTGTCAGTCCACCCCTGGCGCTAGTACATTATGAAAGACTTACCTTAGAATAAAGCCCTCCAGAGGTGCACTGTCACTGCTGCAGAAGGCATCCATCTTCAACCGTTCTTTATTCCGGGTTCGCAGGCTGAGGCTGCTTGGATGGCTTTCCACAACTTCCTGGATTTCCTGCATTCTTTGCAGTTTATCCCACGTTACCTTGCTGCCTTCAAGCTGTGATTCCTGAAGTCCGCCTCATAAAACTCTCAGCACTCCTGTAGTTCAGAAGGCAGGTTCTGTGAAATGTGTGACACAGCAGTGCCTACTCACAGAGCATAGTCAATACAAGTTAAGAATACAAGGAAGTAAATGTGTGGGGATCTTCACAAAGTAAGTTTACAGATGTCAGGATCAATCAGATTAATTAAGGAGTAGGCTAGAAATAATTGAAATTCAAAGTGGAAATGAATTTACAATTTATTTATTTATTAAGATTTTACATTTTGACCATACATATTTTTTTTTTTTAAGTCCGCAAACGTGCAAACTAGAACGAAAAAACCCGTAAGTGATCACAAAAAAAGTGCAAGTGCGAACACCACACAAAAACGTGCACTTAGGGGTGTGCTTTTGCCCTTCCCCTGAAGGGGATGGACCACTACCCTGATCCCCTGGGGCACGAAGCCCCTGACAGGGACAAGGTTCCCATTTGGTCCTCCTGGCCAAAAGGCCTGGTGGACCACCGTTCCTTGTGTCCAGCCGAAGCCAGACACCCAGTACTTGGTCAGGGGGTTCTCCCGAAGAGAAAACCCCCTAGGGATCAGGGGAGGAAGTAACCAAAAGGCCACACATCCTCCCCCTAGACTTCAGGGAAGGCCCAAGGACCCACACCCTCCATCCTGTGAAAAACACACACAAAAGCAAGAAAAAGTGACAAAACGTGGGAGTGAATAAATTAAATAAATAGAAAATAAAAAAGTGGTACCGTGCCAAATTGTGCACAGACCAGGCCCTGAGGCCTGTATCAAAAATTGCCCTGGTCCTAGCCAAAAGGCCTGGTCCTAAGGGTGCTGTGCAAAAAGAGTGTAAAAACAGTGACCTTGTGCCATCTTCACACAGTGGGGTCCCACACCCAGGTGTTACTAGTGGCACCCCTGAGGGCGTCTACTCAGGGGGCACTGAGTTTGCGGACATTCTGCCTTCCCAGCCCCTGGCCAGACAAGGTAGATCCGTCCAAATCAGGAGGTACTGGGTCCTTCAGACGTTCCAAAGGGGAATTACTCCCAGGCCCCAGCTACGTGTGGGCATCCCGGTTTCTGTTCCCCCCGTAATAGCCACCCAGACCCCCATCATACCAGTGAGGGTATTATACAACAGCCATCCCCGCAAACCTAGAATGGCCGGGAGCACCCCCACTGGACACTGATAAGAACAGATACTACACTTGATCTTAGCCAAAAGGCCGAGAAGCGATTTGACCATACATATGCTTTGAATACAAACAGATTTACGAGGAAGGAAAGAAAACCTGTCTTCAATGAATTATACTAAATCCCAAGCTGTTGTTTCTGCACAGGGAGCTCTTGATTCACTCATTGCTCCCAGTATCATATCTGATCAGATTCTCTGATTCTACAATTAGTTCTTTGCCTAATCTAACCTAAATGGCCTATTAGGCCTCATGCACACAGGACACTTTGAAAACGCTCTTCCTCTTGCAGCGTTTTGGCAGAAAAGTGTCTAACCTGTGTACAAGCGTTTATAAGCGTCAAGCTTTTGGACGTTAATGCATTTCATTGGCCAGAATAATAATTTATTCTGGCCATTGAAATGAATTAACGCTCAAGTGCTAACATGCATTTAGGCACATTTACACAGTATTTCTCAAGAATGCAGCCAGAGAGAAAGAGAAATGATTGCTTTTGCAGCCTTTATGGGTGTAAAAGCAATCAGTGTAAGAAAAAATAATTCTTCATCACCCCCTGCTTGGGTGACACCACCCTGCTAGGGTGACAGTATGTTAAAAAAACACATAAATAATAATATAAAAAAAATGTAAAAACATTTTTGAAAAATTATAATTTTTGGTTATAAACTAATTTGTTTTTTTTTTTTACTAAAAAGATAGCTGGATAAATTTTGGCCAATATTTATGAAGAAAGATTATTTATTTGCAAAATTTCTTAAAAAAACATTTTTTTTTCAAAATTTGTGGACATTTTCATTTATATAGCAAAAAAATAAAAATCCCAGCGGTGAATAAATACCACCAAAATAAAATTTTATCTGTCTCAAAAAAATGCTAAAACATTCATATGGGTACAGTGTTGCATGACCGTGCAATTGTCATTCAAAGTGTGATAGCGCTGAAAGCTGAAAATTGGCCTGGGCAGGAAGGGGGTGAAAGTGTCCGGACTTGAAGTGGTTAACATAAGCACTGTAGATATTGGAGATTGCAGCTATGCTATTGCTAACCATCAATATGCTTTTGTTTCCCCCATTTCAGTAGGTAGTGCATGTACAGTACATCCAATGTAGCCTGAACTTAATTTCATCTGATGTGCATGGAAAAGTAATTGATTATCAGATAGATTTATGAATGGGTAAGGTGTCCATCTGGCTGAACTACTTTCATGAAAAACCTATTCCATGCACTTTGGTGCCACCTAGTGATTGTTATTTTTATAGGATGACTTTAGTTGACAGATATCCACTTGAAGACCAAGCTTTTTCAAGTACTTTTTGTTTACATGTAACAATCAATATATTTAGCCAGCAAATGTCTGAAAACCCCAAAACATTGTATATTTTTTTTAAAGCAGAGGCCCTATAAAATAAATTGGTGGGTTTTGCAATTTTTTATGTCACACAGTATTTGTGCGGCAGTTTTTCAAACGCAATTTGTTTGTGAAAAAATACACTTTTTTTATTTTAATGCAAGAAAACCCCAACAATACATGACCCACTTTTTAGTATAAAGTATAAAAGATGATGTAATGCCAAGTAAATAGATACCAAATATGGCATACTTTAACCACTTGCCGTCCTGAGGATTTACCCCCCTTAATGATCGGCCTTCTTTTTGTTATTCGGCACTGCACTATTCAACTGATAATTGCGCGGTCGTGCAATGCTGTACCTAAACGAAATTTACATCCTTTTTTTCACAAAAATAGAGCTTTCTTTTTATGGTATTTGATCACTTGTGTTCTTTTTATTTTTCGCGCTATAAACAAAATAAGACGGAAAACTTTGAAGAAAAACAATATTGTTTACTTTCGGCTATAAAATATATATAGTAAACTCAAAGTTAGTTATAAATTTAGGCCAAAATGTATTCTGCTACATGTTTTTGGCAAAATTCAAATAAGTGTATATTGATTGCTTTGTATGAAAGTTATAGCGTCTACAAACTATGTTATAGATACTGCAATTTACGCCACTTTTTTGCTATACAGCATTGCACTAGTTTAACTGACAATTGTGCGGTCATGCAATACGGTACATAAATGAAATTTACGTCCTTTTTTTCACACAAATAGAGATTTCTTTTGGTAGTATTTGATCACCTGTGCGTTTTTTATTTTTGGTGCTATAAACAAAAACATTTTGAAAAAAAAATAAAAAAATATATTTTTTTTCTCATTTCTGTCATAAAAAATATCCAAAAAACTCAAATGTCATCATAAATTTAGGCCAAAATGTATTCTGCTACATCTTTTTGGTTAAAAAAAATCCCAAGAAGTGTATATTGATTGCTCTGTGTGAAAGTTATAGCATCTACAAACTATGGTACAGATAATGGAATTTACACAGCTTTTACTTTCTGACTGCCCATTTCTTGAGGTGCTAAAATAGTACAAACACTCCCAAATTACCCCTTAAAAATGTAGACACCCTAAGCTATCTGCTGAGAGGCATGTTGAGTCCATGGAAGATTTATTTTTTTTCCACAAGTTTTTGGAAAATGCAAAAACATTTTTTTTTACACAAAGTTGCCATTTAAATTACTGTATATATTTCTCACACAGACCATGGGTATATGTGGAATTACACCCCAAAATACATTCTGCTACTTCTACAGAGTATGGGGATACTACATGTGTGAGACTTTTTGGTAGCCTAGCCACATACAGGAGCCTGAAATCCAATGACCAATTTGAAAGCCTGAAATACTTATCATGCTTCTTATCAAATTCCTTGGGGTGTCTACTTTCCAAAAAAGGGGTCATTTGGGGGGGTTTGGTGCTATTCTGGCATTTCAGGGCCTCCGAAACTGTGATAGGTAATCAGGCAGTGTAATGAGGAAATAAAGTCCTTTAAAAGCCTGAAGGTGCTTATTGGATTTTGGGGTCTTGTACTTGGCTAGACTGCCAAAAAGCCTCTCACATGTGGTACCCACATACTTGGGAGAAGTAGCATAATGTATTTTGGGGAGTAATTCCACATATACCCATGGCATATGTGAGCAATAAATAATTTAAGTGACAATTTTGTGCAAAAAAAATATATTTTTTGTAATTTTCCAAAAACTTGTGTTAAAAAAAAAAATTCTCTCAGCAAATAGTTTGGGGTGTCTACTTTCCAAAATTTTTTGGGGGTGGGGGCATTTTATGCCCAGCATTAGAAGTTTAAGCCACACATCTTTCACTCACTAACCACCTGAAGGCCAAGCCTTTTCTGACACCTTTTGTTCACATGAAAAAAAACAGTATTTTTTGCTAGGAAATTACTTTGAGCCCCCAAATATTATATATATATATATATATATATATATATATATATATATATTTTGAAAGCAGACACCCTAGTGAATAAAATGGTGGGTGCTGCAATTTTATTTAAGGGGGCGTGGGTGCTTTTTTTAAAGTTACTTTGATTTTTTAAAATTATTATTATTTACACTGGCCCTTTCATTTTTTTTTTTATCACTTTTAAAGCTATCACAGGAAATGCAAATATGCCCTATAACTTCAATGGGCATTGTCATATTTTTTTTAAGAAATCTGGGGTCTATCAGACTCTAGATATTTCCTCTGCCCTTACATTATCTAATCTCATCAAGATTGGTGTGATCAGATGCTTTCCCAATTTACAAATGGCGCTGTTTACATCCTGTGAAACTGAAGTGATAAAATGTACGTAGCTTCCGATTTCTTAGACTATAGAGACGATTGTCACCATTCCGGTCTCCGATCAGTTCTATGGTCAGCTATGTTTGTGTTCTATGGCAGAAACACCGGCTGCATTCTCAGGTTCCCCCGATGGCACGGGACTGGCCGAGAAGGCGTGGAGGCAGTGGGGGAGGGGGTCATCGTCTCCTGCTGCTTGTAAAAGCAATCCTGCAGCTAATTAGCCACTAGGATTGCTTTTACATGAAAGCTGATCACCAGCTGAAAGAAACTATACCAGGATGATGCCTGCAGCTGAAGGCCTCGTCCTGGTATAACCAAAGTCCAGCGATGTACCAGTACGTCACTGGTCCTTGTTGGGTATATATGCTATCTTCTTTTTATTTTTTGTATGCAGCCTGTGGGCTGAATGAAAAAGAGAAATAATATCTGCCAGAAAAAGTGTGTGGTATGCCCACCATTAGAATATACCGCCCTGCATCCACCCACTTCTAATGGTGGGCACACATTAGGTTGTACGGTGCCACATGCGCCAATTCCAAGATTGTACAAATGTCTAAATAGTGGCGCGCTTGAATACAAATTGTCCCCATATAAGTGGTACCTTATATGGAAAGAGGATCACACCAAATCCCAAACTATCTTGCCACTACTCCCCATGTAGTCTGGGTATCTGGGGGGCTCTACGTGACTATCTTTTCCCTCATAAATCCAAAACTTATATGTACAACCTGTTGCCCTCTCACAGGTCTTATAAATCTTGACCCCATATCTGGCACGCTTGCTGGGGAGAAATTGTTTGAATGCAAGGCGGTCAGAAAAACTAATGAGGGACTCATCAATGCAGATTTTTTGGTGGGGAGTATAGACATCTGCAAATTTATGAGGGGCCAAATTTTGTGGAGCCGGTCAAATTCAGTGTCACCCCAAGGACGACAGAGTGTATTGTCATTGAAATGCATTAAACACATTATACTGTCACATCTATGCCTGGCCGTGGCAGCAGAGAATACGGGCATATGATGGTCTGTGGACAAATGCGCCGCAATGAATTTTTTTAGTAATGCCCATGTTGAGGGTTAGGCCCCCCAAAAATTTTAATTCAGAAACTGTAATGGGTTTCCATGCGAATGGTCAGGCAAGGTTTGAATTTGGGTTTGCAGCAATAAATTGGGGTACGTGCGTGGCTACCTGGAAATGCAGAATCACGAATATATACATGATCCTGCGCACAGGGGTCACCCTGTAGCAGTAAATGTACTATAGGGCGGTCCTTAAACGGTTAAAATTGCGAACACCATGGGTCAACCTGGCCCTGAAGCTTGAGGTTTCCTCATTGGTTGGTCCTATGACCCCTCTGTTTGGGAACCCCCAATCTCATTCCCATTTCCTTTTGCGGAACAAAAACACTCACAGGTGACTAATACAAATACTCCATTGGGGTCATCTCCCACCTTTCCAACCTTCTCACGCCTCTTTTGCTCAATGGATGGAATATAGGCAACTCTGCTCTTTTCTACATATTTTTTCTAATGAAGACTTACTGACCAGAGATCCTACATCTCTAGAATCCTTGCATCTTTAAGATCTTCCTACCCTACATCCCCTTTCTGTTCTTTATCAGATCCTCCTCTCTAGGGTGCATCCAGACCTCCCGCCCTACACATCTAGATGGGCAGCTGATCTTGATGCTAAGACATCTGATGAAGACTGGATGAAGTCATTTGCTCTTAACCATCATTTGTCTCTGACCAGCAAAGCACAGGAAACCAACTTTAAATTGTTCACTCGGTGGTATAGATGTCCCACCCTACTCCACAGGAGCTTCCCTTCCACTCCTGATCTCTGCTGACGCTGTCACACTGGCCCTGGCTCTTTGCTCTGGTGGGAATGTCCTCCTATCCATGCCCACTGGGATTTTATCCTGCATGTTTACACCGCAGACACAGATCGGACAGTCCTAAATACGCCACATGTTGTTCTGCTTTCTATTCTACCTGGCTCTTTCAAACTTATTAAACGCAGACTTCTGTGTCATTGTCTAACAGCTGCCAGACTGATTATCCCTCGCCATTAAAGAATGCACTGTGTACCGACCCTTTTAGAGTGGGTTGAGGAGATGGATCATATTGAATGTATGGAGTCACTCCTGGTGCAGGAATTGGGCACTTACGAATGCTGTCGCCAGACCTGGCTTCCCTGGAATATATACAGAGAATCCTCAGTACTATGCAGCCTCTTGGGTTTTCTTTTCCTTCTGGTCTCTAATCCCCCTGGGTGCCTTTGCTCAGGCAAGTCTTTTCTTGTTCCCCCACCCCTTCTATCCCCCCCTTTTAATCCCCTCCTCTTTTTTTTTCCTGCCACTAGACTGGATAGGATGATAAGACAATGTATATCTCTAGTATACCTCATCCTTTTTCCCCCTGGGCTGGTCTCTTTTGTCATGTATGGTGAAGCCTTCCACAGTTCTACTATTACTTTGTTGCTCTCCTTGCCTTTGCTATCTGTAACCCCTTGGGGCCTAGATTTGCCTATATTATATAGGCCATCCAATTGTAGCTGAGGATTCTGTACTTGCTGTCAATCACTGCATTCATCTAGCTCCGGGGTGCTGTTGTTTACCATTGTTTATTATTGTTTATTTATGTTATTTATCCCCTTTTTTTGAGTTATTTCTTCTCCCCCCCTCTCTTTTTTATTATTGTGTTTGCCTTTTTTACCTTTTTCCCCAACCCTAATTCTGTATTTTCTGTTTTGTATTTTATTATTGTTAATGTCTATGTAAATGACTTTTACCTTTTTGTTAAATTTTAGAAAACCTTAATAAACTCAGATTGATAAAAGAAATTGTGCACACCCATGCAACAGCGACAAACAACGTAAATTTTACTATCCATGGGTAATGCTTTAACTGCTTCAGCTCCGCCCCATTGCAGAAATACTGCTACAGGGTGGCAGCTGTGTGCAAAATCACGTATATATAAGTGATTTTGCATTTCTGGGTAGGGGGGGAGCGCGTCTCTGACAAACAAAGCGCAGGAAAACAATATCAAATTACTCACTTGGTGGTATAGATGTCCCACCCTACTCCACAGGATCTGATCGCTGCTATTACTAGTAAAAAAATGTTTAAAACTTTCACAAAAGCCAATTAATTTACACGTATTGGAATTTATTTTTAGCAAAGACATGTAGCAGAATACATTTTGGCTTAAATTTATGAGGAAATTTGATTTTTAATTTTTTTTTACTGGACATGTTTAATAGCAAAAAGTCAAAAATATTGTGTTTTTTTTTTTTCTCAAAATTGACGGTCTTATTTTTCCCTCGTCTGTCCTTGAAAGCATTCAATCACACCAAGTTCGGTGTGATTGAATATTGTTCCTTTTTTTAAATGGTGCCGTGTATTTCTAAGTAAACCATAAGTGATATCAGGTCATCACTTCCAGGTTAGTATATAACAGAGCCGAACAAAACCGATCTGGTCTTTGTTCGGCTCTGTGAGCAGCCAGCGGTAGTGCCGACTGCTTGATTGGGACTCCTAGTGGGATGGGAGATCCCATTAAAGCCACGGAAGGATGTCCCCACCCGCTGCTTGTAATAGCAATCGAGTAGCTAGTTAGCTGCTCATATTGCTAAAACAACAGAGCTGACCATCGGCTCTAAAAAATGGTACCGATATGATGCCTGCAGCCTCAGGCATCATCCAGGTATAACAGCTCATACTCCAGCAGTGTACAGGTACCTTGTTGGAGCTGAAGTGGATATTTTATTTCAGTTGAAGTTATACAGTGGTGTTATTGCATTTTCTCAGAAGTGTTGTGCTCTTAAGATGGAGATTTTTCTATTTCTATATTTGAAAATGTGTTAGTAATGCAAGTGTAAATATTTAATTAATCATACAATGTCCATTTTGTTAGAGCTGCCAGTTTTATTACCAAGTTTTCACTTGTTTTAGACATTTCTGGTCACTGTCTATACACTGCTGCTTAATGTCTAATGTACTGACAGATATCTGGTAGCATGCCTGACAACCTGACACAAAATCAGATCTTCGGTGAATGATGGCTGCCATCTGATGCAGAGGGAATGAATCTTGTGCGTACCACCTGTCAGAAGAAGTGTTCCCTCTCGCTACTAGTATGAAAACAAAAATTTAATTTAATAATTAATCTCAACAGATTATCCAAGACAGCGTTTATGATAAGAAGAGGAATGCACAGGCCTGAAAGATGAGGCATCATTATCTTTGTTTTAAATTCCATGTTTATCTCCGGCCATGGAAACTAAGGGCAGAGTATTTTCTGGTGACCACAAATGTGACTTTGTCAATACATTGTCACTTATTTACATTAACATACATGGTAAAAGAAGAAGCAACAAAGTTACCGTTTAGGCAACATGTTTTTTAAACTATTTTTATTAAGATAGGTTTTACAAAAATAGATAAAGGATCACCACAGGGTATTTGTACATAGCCACTTGAGCACAAAAGGCATTGCAGACAACAGGATCATCCATCTGACAGTGTTATATCTTATAAGCAAAGCACAAACAGCAAAAAGATAGGTAGAAAGACCGGAGATACAGTAAGTACCTTGACAGATTGCATTACTTGGGGATAATCCTGGTACATTTAATAAAAATGAATAACCCAGTGTAGATCACTAATCATGACTACCTGTAGTGACTATCAAAAGGGTAGAAAAGAAAAGAGAGAGAAAAGAAAGAAAGTGAGAGCAGATGGAAAAGCAAAGTGCCCAGACATCCAGACTGCCAGCCAAAGCCAAGTCTGACTTCCTCGGAGAGTAGTGGAGAGTGAGTAGAGTCTCAGAGTGACAGAGAGTAGATCAGTGTGGGAGGTTTCCAGGTAGTCTCAAAGTTCTCAGAACTGGTTGTGTTTATCCAGGGAGTTGGTTAGGGAGGCAATTAGGTATTCCATTATCTTACGTCTTGGATTCTTGTGTGGAGTTCCATCAAGGAAGGGGGCTCTGAACATTTCCAACCAGACATCTAGCTGCCTTCAATATGTACATCAATAACTTTTTAGATGTTTTAGAGAATGTACAAGAAGGAAGTTGACCAATTGCCCAATTTTTCCAGTAGTGAGACATCTGCAAGGTCAAGCTGTCCAGAATATCAGGCATAAATAGGAAGGAAGTTGCTAAGGAGGTAGGGGTAGTGAGAGGGTATAATTATTTGGCACTACCCCACAAATTAGGCAGTAAAGAAATTGGCTTTAATAGGTGAGACTGAGGTAGTGTAGCTTCACTGCTCCACAGCATGGAGTTGGGTTGGATAGGGGCTGACCATAACTTCTCAAATTCAGTCAATCAGTTATATGCATATAGGGTGTATCAGGAGGACACAGAGCATCATTGGGTGGCTAGAAGTATTTAGCTAGGTGTGGGAAAGGTAACCCTTCTTGTTCTCGAGCAGCATATAAGATGGATCTATGTCATTCACCATTTCATCTAGCGTTGTGCATGAGAGCAGTGGCTCTCTGGGGCTCTTGCTCATTTGCTGGAGTAGAAGGGAGGTGGTGGGGAGGATAGCAGCTGGACTCAAGTCATCTCAGTTTGCCCTCTAGAAGCTTCCAGGGTGGTCTTAGAATTCCCTTTTAGAACAGTAGAGATGGTTATTCTAATAGGGAGGAAGAAGACAAATGTTGATGGAACATAACCTTTAACTCTACATTAGAAGGTTCATGCTCTATAAGAAACTCTTTTAACCGCCAGTGACAGGATTTAATTGCCGACGATTGGAGGGATAAAGATAACTTGATGAGGGTGTGATCTGATCAGGTGAATGTCTGGATTCAGGCGCAGGTTCTGAAGGTGGGAGTGTTTATGAAAATGTAGTCTATGTGAGAATGAGATTTGTGTGGATGAGAGTAGAAAGTAAATTACTTTTCAAACAGATACTCAATGTGCCAAGCATTGAATAGAGTGTATTTTCTGTTGAGCTGATGGAAGAATGTGGATTGTTTTTCCTTGGTGGGAGTTGATTTATATTTCAATATTTTTATTAAGAAACAAGCATATTAAAACAAGATGGCAAACAATAAAAGAGAAAAAGAAAGGGCCCACCCACAAGGTGGAACAAGATTCATAATCATAAGCATAATACTGGTAGGTAAATAAAAAAAAAAATAATTTAGCAGACAATAGCATTACAATGCACATAAAAAATGTCATAGCCATCAAAACATACGAGTTTCAAAGATCAATAAACAACAATTAAGTCAAAATGGACCAAAAATAACAGAGAGAAATAAAAATGTTTCAATAGTAGAAAAAGAGAAAAAAAAAAGAGAGATGAAAAAGAAAGTACTCTTAATTGAAAGAAAAAGAGAAAAAAAAAATAGAAAAAGGGGGGGTCAGCTGCCAGACACTCACGATACAGTAATATAAGTAATCCAAGGATCCCAAGTCCTCTCAAATCTGGACACATCATCAGAGACGATACTCGTCAGTTTATCATTAACCATTATCCAGTTGAGTTTTTGTTTCACCCTATCCAGCGGGATCAAGGATTGCTTCCAACTCCTAGCTATAGTAATGCGAGCCGCCAATATGATATATAAAATTAATTTAATTGATTTTTTGGGAACATCAGAGGGTAGTATATTAAACAAGGCTACTTCCAGCGATCTACGGATATTAATTCCTGTCACTGAGTTAAGAAAATTAAATATGCGGATCCAGAACCTACTCACGACTGAGAATTTCCACCAGACGTGGAACATGGTACCCTCTTGACCACAGCGTCGGAAACAGCCAGATGAAACTGAAGGATACATTATGGCTAGGCGAGCAGGGACCAAATACCATCGAAGTAGCGTTTTGTAATTAGATTCAACAAGATCAGTGTTAATCGAAATCTTCGATAGGGCATGGGCCGCCGGCCGCCAGGTATCCAAATCCAACGAACTATTTAAATCCCGTTCCCATAAAATCATGTAAGACAATTTAGTTAGGGGATCAACCAACAAAGCATAAACAATGGACAAGCGACCTCGCATTATCCCACTTGCCCCACAGGAGACCTCGAGGGAAGTAAGCGCACAAGGTTCTGTGAGTAGTCTAAGTTTGCTATCAATAAAAGAGCGAAGTTGATGGTAACGAAATATCTCTCCACGAGGCATCCCACAAAAATTCACAAAATAATGAAGAGACCGAGGGCGAACCCCATCCAAATAATCACCAATACGTAGCAACCCCTTATTAATCCACCATTGGAACCTCGCGAAAGATAAACCCGGAGCAAACTCAGGATTACCAAACACCGGAGCCAACGGGGTATGCGGAGAGAAGAAAGGTTTACGAGCTTGCCATCTATCCCACACTGACAATGAATAGGATAGAGTAGGACACAAAATAGGAGGGCGCAATCTATTGGGAAGCCACATGAGAGTACCAATATCATATGGACGGCACGAAAGAGCCTCAATCCCAATCCATTGGGGGACATATCCCCTGGCCGTAGTACAAGATAGTTGTGCTATTTGGGCCGCCTGAAAATATGCGAAAAGATTAGGGAGTCCCAAACCACCATGCCTCTTCAAAGAAAATAAGGTAGATTTGTTCAGCCTAGGGCGCTTTCCCCTCCATACAAATCTGGAGACTGCAGCAAGACTAGTTCTCGTTTGGGAATCAGAATTGGTAACGTCCTAAAATAGTATAATAATCTAGGTAGGAAGGTCATTGTAATAGAATTAATCCTACCGAACCAGGAAAGTGAAAGATCTTGCCAGGCTAGTAAGTCATTTGTAAGTCGTTTGAAAAGCGGGAGATAGTTGGCCTGGTATAGCGTCGATAAAGATTTCGTAAGGAGAATCCCCAGATAGGGGAGAGAACCAGGGGCCCACTGAAAAGCAAAGTTTTCCCGGCAGTAGCGAACCTCTGAATCGGGTAACGAGATATTCAAAGCTACAGTTTTAGATGAGTTGAGCGTAAGACCGGAGACCTCAGAAAAACTATGAAACAGATGGAAGAAACCAGGTAGAGACGTTCGAGGATCAGATATGTACATAAGAACATCATCGGCAAATAGGGCGCATTTATAAACCCTTTGACCACATGTAACACCTGATATAGAGGAATCAGCGCGAATAGCAATCGCAAGAGGTTCCATCGCCAATGCACAGAGCAACGGAGAAAGAGGACATCCCTGTCTAGTTCCTCGCTCTATCAAAAAAGGAACCGATTTATATCCACGAATGGATACTTGAGCTGCCGGGGTAGAATAGAGGGCCCCCAACAGCGTCGTAAAATAAGGGCCAAACCCAAACCTGTCCAACGTTCTAAACAAATAGTCCCAGGACAGACTGTCGAATGCCTTCTGAATATCCAGTGACAGTAGTAAAATTTCCCTTTGCAACGATCCATCCCAATTGGACTGCACAGCTGACAGCAAAGCTATAGTCCGCCTAATTTGGTCCGATGGTTGTCGACCACTTATGAATCCAGATTGGTCATCATGAATGTATAAAGCCAAGAAGTTATGGAGCCGTAGGGCCAGGATTTTAGTAACAATCTTTAAATCACAATTAATTAAAGAAATAGGCCGGTAATTGGAGACCATAGCGGCATCCTTGAAAGGCTTGGGAATGACACTAATGAATACCTTATTTTCCTCTGGGAGAACCACTCCCCCCTCCCGCAAATAATTAAAGTACAGGGCCATATGGGGTATCAGAATGTCCGGGAAAGCTTTATAGTAAGTATTGGGAAGACCATCCGGTCCCGGGGCCTTGTGAGAGGCCAGGGATTTCACCGCATTCCCAACTTCTTCACAGGAGATAGGGAGCTAATGGAACAACCTATGTGCCTCCCGGAGGGGGGGAAATTAGATAGACTCCAAAAAAGCCTCCAGAGAGGAAGAAGAACAGCCCCCCGTGGGCGAACTATAAAGCTGAAAGTAAAAAGACTGGAATTTGTGGAGGATCTTACCCAGGTCCTGGGATAACAAACCATTGTCCAGTCTGAGCTTGGGGAGGGCCGTCTGGGAATGTCTAGGAGTCAGCTTGCGTGCCAACAAGGTGCCAGGCCTGTCCCTCCAAGTAAAGAATTTATGATTAGACCAACAAAGTTGTTTATCCGCAGTGGTAGTAAGACATAAGTTAAGTTCCAGTCGGGCCTGGTCAAGTTTAAGTAACAAATCAGAACTGGGATGTTGCTTATGTTGAGCAACCAGGTCAGTATACAACTGAGTTTTAGTAGCAAGTAGGTCAGTTCGGGCTTTTTTTAAACGAGAAGAGAGTTGAATAATATATCCCCTGACTGAGGCCTTATGAGCTGCCCAATTAATCGCCGGGTTCGTGTCCTCTGCTTTATTAAAATCAAAAAACATTTGTAGGTGTGATGAAATTTCCCGACAATGAGAAGGATTACCCAAAATAGAGTCATTAAGACGCCAATGAAAAGCCGTCTTACCAAGAGTCTTGGACGACAAGGTGATAGAAACTGGGTCGTGGTCTGACCAGGGCGTGGAAAAGATTTTAGCAGTGACAAGTTTGGGGAGTGAATATGTATGAAGAAAAATATGGTCAATGCGAGAATAACTATTATGAGCCCTGGAGTAGTGGGAGTAGTCTCGAGAAGTAGGATTAGCCTCCCTCCATGCATCAATAAGATCATATCGATATAAAAGTTGAGCCAATTTACGGCTCCGTCTAGAACGAGGCTGAAGCGTGGCGGTTTGGGAACGATCCAGAGTCTGATCCAATGCTAAATTAGAGTCACCAGCTAGAATAACGTCACCCTCAAATTCTCCGACCAGAGTGCTGAGCAAAGATTGGAAAAATTCAACCTGATTGGTATTGGGGGTATAATAAATTAGAAAAGTGATAAGGTTTCCTCCCAAGTGGCCTTTCACCAAAAGATATCGCCCCTCCTTGTCCCGGATAATTTTAGATTCAACAAAGGACACTCGGCGAGAAAAGCATAGGGCCACCCCCCGCTTTTTCTCTGTAGCATTAGCAAAAAAGCAGAGAGGGTAATTTTTATGAATATAACGTGGAGAGAAGGAGGGGAGAAAATGAGTCTCCTGTAAGGCAACTATATCCGCCCCAAGGGAGTAGTATGAGCTAAAAGCCTGTATACGTTTGGATGGGGAATTGAACCCCTGAACATTGTGAGAAAGGAAGCTAATTTCTCCGGTACTGGACCGTACGGAAGACATGATAAATAATTATGGAACTAAGCATAATAAAGACCCCTCGTTCCTTAAAAGTGTGAAGATCCCTAGAAGTCCCTAAATGTTGCCAGCTGACCCAAAAAATCAGAAAAAAACAAAAAGAAAAAAAACTGAAAAAAAAGAAAAAAGAAAAGAGAACATTCGGAACACAAAAGTCCAAATGCCAAGTGACCGCGGTACACAAAACAGTATTAGTAAATGAATGAAACAATGTACCAGGAAATACAGAGCAATAGCCCTGCGGTGGAATAGGTCTGCCCAGAGAAACATTCCCGGGGAAGAGTTTTCCAATCAGGGAGAGCGCAAAGACACTCTCCGGCACTAACAGCAATTACAACCCATCAACAATAAATCAAACGCACAGCGCATTGAACATAAAAACAAAGCAATTAAAGCCACTGAAAATGGTATTCAGCAAACAGATGTAATTAACACCCCAAGTCCCACCCCCAGACCATCCCCCCGCACCAATACAGCAACAGCGGCCAACACTCCTAAGAGCCACAGAGAGGCCACCATCAACGAACATATCCCAGCGAAAAGTCCCCAAAAGAACACAAAAGTTCAAGAAATCCTCCCAGGCGGATTCCGGGACCCCTTCTTCTTAGATGATGGAGTAGTCCACAATGGCTGGAGCAGCGGAGGTCGAGGAGCCGATCCCGTAGGAGAATGGGACGTCGGACTGCGAGATATAATACCCAGCTGAAGCAGCAACTCCTCGCCATCCTGGAATGTAGCAAACCCATAGGACTTTCCATTAAGAGTGAACTGTAGACGAAAAGGGTAGGCCCAACGATATTTAATGCCCTTTTGAACCAAGTGAGAGAGAAGTGGCTTGAGGGATCGCCGTCTCTGGATAGTGGCCGACGAGACATCAGCAAAGATTTGTACCTTGTGCCCTGCAAGCTCTATATCCGGATTCTCCCTGCCAAACCGCATAACCGCCTCCTTAACCTGAAAAAAATGAGGCTTGACGATGATATCTCTAGGAGGCCCCCCTTGCCGGGGGGGGAATCGGTGCCCGGTGAATGCGATCAATCTCAAGGTGAAGATCATCAATTGCAGGCATAGCGGACCGCATGAGGGTGTGTGCGCAGCTAGTAAGCTCCTTAACCGACTCAGGAAGACCTCGAATGCGAAAATTGTATCGCCTGGCCCGATTCTCCAGGTCATCAATTTTAGAATACGCCTCCTCCAGGCGATCTTGCAAGTCGGTGATCATGTTAGAATTTTGGGAGATACTTTGGACTGTCGCATCAACTTTAGCCTCAATACTGTCTAGACGGTGGCCCAAGGCCTGAAAATCCTGCTTTAGATCAGCCGCCAGTTTTGAGGTAGCTCTGTCTAATTCGCGTTGCAGCAAATCTGCGAACCGAGCTATCAAAGTCGCATCACCAGAGTATAGAGGCGGGTCAGGAGGAATCGTTGGCGAGGAAGCCGGGCTATCATCAGCGGGTTCCGGACCGCTATGTTGGCTCGAAAAAATGGCAGCTATTTCGCTGCTCAAGGGCGAGGATGCAGGGGAGTCATGGCTCAATGGACAGGTCGAAGCCTGGGACTCTAGTGGCACAGGGCTGGAGGGTGACTGGGGGGGCTGCAGGGAGTCACTCACCCCATCTTATGATGCTGCTGCTGTCCTCCCTGGCCCAGCGTGGGACGAGGAGCCCATCTTCTCTCTCCGAGGGAGAGGTGCTGCTGCAGGAGAGGCAGAGGAGACCCCAGGAGCCGCGGGCGCCGATCCGGCCGCCATCTTGGGCCTCCCAGTCCCCGCAGGGAGCCGCAGCTGGGAGCCTCCATGGCTCTTCAATGCCGCCTTTCCGGGCATATTTTCAGGTGCCCGAGATCCGGAGAGAGGCAGGGGGGGGCCCCGGGGGTGAAACGGCACTATGCCCTTTTATGGGCTGCTGTCAGTGCCGGAGATGTGCGGAGCTAATGCCGGAACATCCGATCCCGGCGGCCGCGCATGCGCCGGTGGGAGTTGATTTATTTTGTCCTCATTGAGTATGTGTCAAGACAGGAGGAATAAGGTGTATTAAAGCCTCTCCCAATTTCTAAAAATTAGTGGTTCATTTTAAATAAAACATTTATAAACCATAGCTAAAAAAGTTGATTGGTTTGCATTGGGTGTGTGAATATTGCAGAGGGGTTATGTCCATGTCCCTCCAGGTAACCCTAATAATAAGGTAACAGCAAAGTGGGTCTGCGTATTGAGAGTGTAGTTGAAACGGAGAGTCTTGTTTAAAAAGAATTGCAACACCTGCTTTTTTCTATGCGTTAGAGGCCAAATAAGCATGAGGGAAGTATTTGAGAGTGAATGTCATTGATCTGGTTTCATCAAGGTGAGTTTCTTGGACAAAAATAGTGTTGAATGCTTAAACTCACACAGAGTCAGACTACATTTAATACTGGACATTTCAACCCATAGAAACCTTTGTAATAAATTTCCAATCTCAGGGAACCCCTACTAAAAATTACTGTATCTACAGTTAGGTCCATATATATTTGGACACAAGCACAATTTTAGATATTTTCAGGTATTTACCAAAACATATTCAAGCTATAGTTCTATAATGAATATGGACTTAAAGTGCACATTCTCAAGTTTAATTTGAGGGTATGTACATCCAAATTGAAGGAAGGGTTAGCAATTACAGCTCTTAAGAGTAGCCACCCCCCTTTTTCAAGGGACCAAAAGTAATTGGACAATTGAATATAATCATAAATAAAATGTTCATTTTTAATATTTTGTTGACACTCCCTTTACTGGCAATGACTGCCTGAAGTTTGGAACCCATGGATATTACCAAAGACTGAGTTTCCTCCTTTCTCATGCTTTGCCAGGCTCTAACTGCAGCTGTCTTCAGTTGTTCTTTGTGGGTCTTTCTGCCTTTAGTTTTGCCTTCAGCAAGTGAAATGCATGCTCAATTGGGTTGAGATCAGGCAATTGACTTGGCCATTACAGAATATTCCACTTCTCTTCCCTCAAAAGCTCCTGGGTTGCTTTTGCAGTGTGTTTTGGATCATTGCCCATCTGTACTGTGAAGAACCCTCCAATCAACTTTGCTGCATTTGGCTGAATCTGGGCTGACAGTAGATCTCTAAATACTGCAGAATTCATCCGGCTGATTCTGTCTTCAGTCACTTCATCAATAAACACCAATGACCCAGAGCCACTGGAAACCATGCATGCCCATGCCATCACACCATGTTTTACAGATGAGGTTGTGTGCTTTGGATCATGAGCTGTTCCAAGCCTTCTCCACACGTTTTTCTTCCCGTCGTTCTGGTACAGATTAATCTTATTTTTATCCATCCAAAAAATGCTTTTCCAGAACTGGTCTGGCTTTTTTAGATGTTTTTTGTCAAAGTTAAATCTGGTTTTTCTATTCTTCAGGTTTATGAATGGTTTACACCTTATGGTGAACCCTCTGTATTTGCTCTCGTGAAGTCTTCTCTTGATTGTAGACTTTGACAATGAAGCCTTACAATGGCCTGTTTCACTTGCATGGACAGCTCCTTTGAACACATGATGTAGGTTCACAGCAATAGATTCCAAATGCAAATACCACACTTAGAATCAACTCCAGAGCTCTTACCTGCTTAATTGATGAAGAAATAACGAATGAGTAGCCCACACCTGGCCATGAAACAGCTTTTGATTCAATTGCCCAATTAATTTTAGTCCCTTCAAAAAGTGGGGATGGCTACTCTTAACAGCTGTAATTCCTAAAGCCTTCCTCCAATTTGGATGTACATACCCTCAAATTAAATCTGAGAGTGTGCACTTTCAGTCCATATCCATTATATAACTATAGCTTGAATATGTTTTGGTAAATACCTGAAAAAAACTAAAATTGTACCTGTGTCCAAATATATATATGGACCTAACTGTACAACTCATGATACATTAGTGTGGTGGTCAGTGGGAAGAATGCTCCTTACACTTGTGCTCATTGGGAAGAATCCCCCTTACAGCTAGCTAAAATGACCAATGGAGTTAGAGGGAACGTATCTGAGATGCAAAAAATTTCCATTGATCAAAGAACCCCTAGCAATCTCTGGAGGAACCCTATGGTTCCACTTAACATTGATTGAGAAACCCTGCTATATACATTTGAAAATGTGCATAAATTAAGTAAAATTGACTCATTTCCTGACTACTTCTCATATTTTTAGATTATTCCCCCGGATAGAAGAAACACCCCAAAAAAATATCCCACTTTGGAAAGTAAACTCTCCAAGGAATTTTCTGAAAGGCATAGTGAGTCTTCTGAAAATTTAGTTTTTTTGCCACAAGTTTTTGGAAAATACAGAAAAGAAAATGAAAATGTACATTTTGATTTTACACAAAGTTGTCAGTTAATAAGATCTTTCTAACACACATAACATAGAATTACACCACAAAACACAGTCTGCTACTCTTTCCAAGTATGCTGATACTACATGTCTAAGACTTTTTCACAGCTGCAGTTTAGCTGCCCCACAAACACTACTTCCTTTAGCTGCAGAGGCAGCAGCTGGGGGCAAACACATGCCGCGGCAGTGATGCTTTGCAGCTGTGGCAGGAATTACACCGCCTGTACGCCCACCGATTGTGACCCATTCAAATGCAGGGACGTAGATAAGGGAGGGGAGGGGGTTAGAGGATTCAAGAACCCCACCTTCCCCCGAGAGTGTCCTGCCCAAATGCTCAATCAGTATCCCTACTGTTGCAGCTGCACTGCTCATCCTCAGCAACAGCGCAGGCTGTACAGCACTCAGAGCTAGTCTCAAAAATACACTGGCTGACAGCATCCACCCACTGCCGCTGCCCACTACTGTCCGCTATAGTGGTTGGTTGCTAGGAACACCGGTGTTCTACCAACCACTTACGCAACCAGGCCCGGGGTTATGAGGAGGAGGGCAAAGACAGCACCATTTTTACTCCAGGCCTGCCCGAACCAATACCCAACCTTTCAGCTACCACCTGTCCGTTAGCTGCACTGAAAAGGAACAGACCCTGAAGTAATGGGGGTCATGATCTAAGGGGGGCTCTAAGGACCATAATGTAAGGAAGTGGGTTTCTGGAGACCCTGATGTAAGGGGGGGGGGGGGGGGACTCTGATGTAAGGAGGGAATTCTGGGGACTCACTGTAAGGCAAGAACTTTGGAGATCCTAATGAAAGGGGTTGGCTCTGAAGGGGGAGCTTTAAGGAGGGGAGGCTCTAGTGGTCTAGATGTAAGTGGGGACGCTTGGGACCCTTGTGTAAGACAGAAGGGGGACTATGGAGACCCTGATGTAAAAGGGAGGGGGAGACACTTGGGACCTATATGTAAGACAGAGGGGATACTCTGGGGACCCTGATGTAAGGGGAGGGGGAAACCTGCTGTAAGGGGGCTCTAGAAATCTTGATGTATGGTGGGGGGGTTCTAGGGACCCTGAAGTGTTGACTCTGTGGCCCCTGATGTAAGGGGGGAAATCTGGAAAACCTGATGTAAGAGGAGAGGGAAACTCTGGGGACTTTGATTTAAGGGGGTGACTCAGAGGCCCCTTGAGACCCTTATGTAAGACAGAGGTTTATATGTGTCTTTGTATTTCTATTGTATACTATGGGGTTGATGTACTTACACTGGAGAGTGCAAAATCTGGCGCAGCTGTGCATGGCAGCCAATCAGCTTATAACTTCAGCTTGTTTAATTAAGCTTAAAAAAAAAAAAAAAAAAAAAACTGTAAGCAGATTAGTTTCTATGCAGATTTTGCACTTTCCCATTTTAGTAAATCAACCCCTATTTCTACAGATTCCTGTGGCTGGGATTGACAGTTGTGTGTGGATAGCTGGACTCACTGAGCCTGTACACTGCAATAACAGGCTGTCAGTGGCTGCATCGATTCCTGACTATTCGCACTGCCAGCAATTACCCCTTTCAGAAGGGATTTTTGATGAGGTCTGCCTGTCAATTTACATCCTCCTACCTCTGAGTCTGTCCAGGTCCAGAAAAAAATGGACCTAAACATGGCAGAAGAAACCTGATGTAAACCGACATTTACATCCAGCAGCCCATAGATCTAACAAGGTTCTGCAAATGTTTGCTGACAAAATACTGAATGGGCACCTGCTCAAGTTGCACAGTAAGGGCTTGTTGACAGCAACAGAACGCTTTTCAGAGGGCATTTGACAGATGGTGGGGAGGCATTATTGTTGCCTCCTCACCACCTGTTTTAACACCTAAAAATCTGTACCACCGCACTGCAAACTCAAACCGCAAATTGTGAATAGGACACGTTTGGTGGCTGCTACTGCCCGCTGAGTGTGACAGCTGGGTGTCCGTCTGCTGCTTTGGCAGCTTAAGTAGGAGTGGCTGGGGGCAGTAAAAACCACCACGCAGCCGTGGTGCTTGATTTTATACACCTGAATCCAATGATTTGGAGGGGTGTCCCAATACTCTTGGCAATATAGTGTAACGGTGATTGGTCACAGTTATCATATGGTACAGGGCTGCAGTGATTGGCCCTATTCCATGTGATCTGTGACCAGAGGGATCACAGTAGTAAACAATATCATGAATGACAGCCATTGTTTACTACTTACTACGATCTCTATGATTGGTCACAGCAGTCACATAATACAGAGCCAATCACAGCGGCCCTATACCCTGATCTCTGATCACACAGATTGTGCTCCTGAGTTTGTGCACAAACGACCGATGTGAGAGAATGTAGGGTACTATCTTTGCTGACCATTCCTAAAATTGCTAATTGCTTAGTAGTCATGCCAATCGAATTGCTTAAGTATTTTCCCAGTCATTGACCTGGAGCAGCTATGCAGATTATAAGTATAAAGTTCACTTAGGCATACTTCACACGGCTGTATACAAGCGGCTGTGGTAACAGTAAGCACATTCTTGCCAGCCGTTTTTAAACTATGCATGTACAGTGTGCGTGGTAAGCAGCAGCTGTCAGATTTGTACTCCATACAAATAGCTGGTGCCACTGTGGTTTGGATGTGACTGCTCATGCGAACAGAGTCCCTGACCAACCTTGGACGCAGACAGTGCGCATCTGGGATCATCGTGTCTGGCTGGCTAGTTTGTATGTGATCACAGCACACAGTGCAGCTGCATTCAGCTGCCACTGGAAACAGCAAACTGTCTACCCCTCATCGCCTGTCTGAATGTAGCCTTAAAAGAAAACTATACCCAAAAACAAAAAATTTAACATATTGTGGCTTACCAGTTCTTAAAGATGTGGATGACTGCTTTAGTTTTGTCAGGCCAAAAACATTTTCAACAAATACCGGTTGATCTTGCCAGAAATGCAGTATCTCTGTCACGTGCCATACAGGTTTTTTTTTTCTTCTGTAAACTACTAACCCTATCAAGCCCTGATGTAATAGTGCCCTCCCTTATGGGAGAGAGCCCCTGAAAACATTATGTTTTCTAATTTATGTACACACATTGCCACAATAAACAAAGAATCGCTATGATAATGCAGTAAGTTTGGCTGTCACCAATTGTACTTAAACAGCTTATAAATATTTACAATCTGATTCTATTACCAAAACTATGTAGCAGGAATTGAGTTGCGCAATGTTTTTGGTAGATACGAGTAAAGTAGTAGAGAATAAAGTAAATGGTATGTTCAATCAAATGGTAACCTGTGTGGCCAGTTTAAAGTGAACCTGGGCATGTTATTTTGCAAACTACACATATTATTTCCTAAATGGACACATCAGGAGATCACTGGGTCAGGAGGCTGGTATATAAACAACACATTCCATTTTGTCTGGCAAGGTCACAATAAAGCCTAAAGGAGTATAAAAAGGAAGAAACACATCTTTTAAACGGTTTTTAATAAAAAAAAATAAACATATACATGTGAACATACTGTACAATACTACATTGCCGTGACAAAATTTTTTTCCCTAGTGGAGTTAATGGATACTGGATAGACCAACATTCAAGCATATTTTCTGCTGTCATCTGCAAATGGCTGTCATCCTTTTAAAATTGCATTTGAATCCCTATTTATATGTACCATTTGTTGGAGGGGCAGCACTCTAACCCACTACATGAAATAAATTAAAAGGGCAACTCCACACAAACAGTGGAAATGTGTGGGATATTTCAACGAAGAGTTAGCTGTATACATGGCATTTACCTATGCGCTTTTTAGCCTCGCTTCATAGTGCAGGTGGAAACCGCTGCAGGACCCACACTTCATCCCGCAGCTGCAACCACCAGCACACAAGACGCAGGACCTGCAAGTGCCAATATTCCTAATGGCATGGTAAGCGCTCAGGAAATTGCACGTGCGGTTCCAAGTGCGGCTGCAATTTCTGGAAAGGTGCAGGGACCTTTTTCCTGCGTTTTGCAAGGCACAGCAGCACATTCAAATGAATGCACTGCTGTGCCGCATCCCATTCAAATGAATGCACTGCTGTGCCGCATGCCACAAGACCACACTAGTGTGAACCGAGCATAAATCTTCTAATTTTCTGTGTAAAGCGGAACTACACTGCATCTGGGCATCACAAACCAAAAAAGCTATTTAATACATTTTTAATATACAAAGAAAACTCATTCATCTAGGTCTCCATGATTTACTTTGATGAGAAAACTGACCCCCTAAAATTTCTATCTGTAGCCATCTTGAGTAAGCTCAGGCACGCAGGTAGCAGAGTGTGAGAAATCACCTCATCTCCTGAAGACTCCTGGGATGTAAGACATAATTTGCCTAGGCCTGAAAACCAGGAAGTAACTGAAGAAATTTGAAACAAACTTAAAACAAGTACATATGAAATACGTTATTTACTCATGCTAGAAGCATAAGGACTAAAAATAATCAATGTTTATTGAGTGAGTGAAGTTTTGCTTTAATATTTCCAGTGCCATGTCTTAAAAGTAACTACAGCCCAAATCAACCATAGTATTGTATATGTCCTAACAAACTTTTATGGAGGGAAATACTGGAGCAAGAAGTCAATAAGGGCTCTTTCACATGGGCTGTCAACTCCATTCAGCACAGAATCAATGAGCAGATCTTCTGCTGAATAGGCCAAATGTACGTTTTTGACATACCATTCAGTTTGTCTGCATTTTGACAGCAGACAGGGGCAGAACCATGATGGCTCTATGGATGTAAAGACAGCCACAGTCTAAGAGAAACCTTTCCCCTTGCAGATTCAGAACAGGACCCTTTGCTCTGTGTGCTTTCTCTGCAGAGGTATGACAAACCCCTTGCTGAGAAAGAGCTAGACCTCTCCAATCAGCAGGGGGCATGAGCTTTACAGATTACAGATCTATAGGTCTGACTGAGCAGTGAGACCTTGAACCTCTGCAGAGAACTACTACACGAAGAGTAAGTATCCTTTTTTTGCAGCATGCTGACAGGGTACAAGCTTTTCTACTCTGGATGTGGAAGTTTTATAAAGAAAATAATCTATAAATCTTTGATGACCTTTCATTTTTAGAGACCTGGAATGTGGTTAGCGAATTTAAACTAAAAGTTGAGTTGGGCTTTAAAAAGGCACAGTTCATGTTTTGCACAATGTACCCACATTATTAAAATAAAAAGTATGCATTTATCAGATTTTTGTATTAAATCATGCAGAGCATTGCAACTATGATCTCTCAGGTGCATTGCACAGGCCCTTGTTTTGTTTACATCCCAGCCCCAAGTTAGTACAGACTGCTATGGGGCTAGTAGCAGTAAACAAAGGACAAGTGTGTGAGTGTCTTCCGATTCATAAAAGCCTAGTAGAGTAAGCCGTTCATGAAACACAATGACCTGTAAATTTGGTACTTTTATTCTGGAGAAAGCATAAACACTGATCAAAAACAAAATATAAGACCAATTATACTCTAGCTTGGTAAGGAGCTAGGTTCCCCCTTACTCCCAATACATAAAAGTAGCAGTAACATGAAAGAATAGCACAGCACAAAGATAAAATAACAAAATCAGACTTTTGCTGCAATACTCGCCTTCCATTCAAAAATTTCCCACGCAGTACTTTTTTTTTTTTTTTTTTTCTGTCACTTGACGCCATCGATCTGATGGCCAGCATCATACAACCCCCTTCCTCTGAGACCAGGTCGACCTGAACCTACCTTATCCTGTGACTGAACAGTGAAAAGAGAAGCAGTACATTAATCTCTCCACAAACTTCTCATCAGTGCATTAACTGGTTGGCTCATTGTGCTTCTCTTTACTATTACACCTCAGCTCTGCTTTACAGGAACTGCAAAAGGTGGATACCAGGACAAATTAAAGTACATACACTGCTTCCATTTAAAAAAAAATGTATTTACTAATATAGTAATGATTACAGAGCTGCATTAATTTGTGTCTTTTGTATCTGCCTGGAGTTAAAGGCATATTTTTTTAAACTAAAATAAAAAAAACGTGATGCTTCCCCGCTCTATGCAATGATATTGTACAGACAGCCATTTACCTCCTCTCCTGCGTGTGCCCCCAAAGGAAATTGTGTCCTATGGGGGGATAGGAGGGAGCACGACACCATAGACACACAGTGCAGCTTAGCCATGCCCCCATTAACTCCTCACTGAATTTGGCTGAAAGCAAAAGGAGCCAATGGCTCCCGCTGCTGCCCGTGTCTCCTTTGAGAAGAGGAGAGCAGGGCTGCAGCTGTGAACTGCACTCTATCAATAGAGGAATCGGGTAAGTGCTTAGGGACAGGGAGGGGGGTAATTCGCATTGGAGCATTTTTTTATCTTAATGCGTAGAATACATTAGGGTAAAACAAGTGAAGACTGCAGGACCACTTTAAGCTTTAAGGCATGCTAAGGGGGACTCTCTGTCATCATTGCCAAAAATAATTATTTTGTGCCTGATATACTATTGCACGTTGGTGAATTGGGATGGCGTCCAAGGACAAAATCTTCTTAACAGCATCGATACAGACAAATCCAAATTTCATCTGCACAGCTCACATTTTTGAATGGAACTGAACAAAGCAAATGCACAATTTTTAAATAGTATCTAGCAAAGTATTTTGTATACAATACCTTAAAGGTTATTTCCAGTAAAACTACTTACTTGTGGCACATTGCAAAAGTAAACAGGGCACATAATCAGATAACTTTTTTGGACTGTGTAATTTATGATCTTCCATATATTGACATATGTGAAATATATGCACAAAAATGCCCATTACGTCCATATATTTCCTGGGCAATGTAAAGTAGCAAAAATGAAACAAAAAAAAAAAAAAAAGAAAATTAAATTTAAAAAGCCAACGGCTCCAGTCAACTGTCCATTTCTTGAATTTCACTGGTAGCTGCACCACAAAGGGTATCAGATAGTTCAGAAAAGTCTATGTCAGGCAAAGGAGTTCTCCAGTACTGGAATGAGTTGTACTCTGGAAAGGCTTCATCGTTCTGAGAACACAAAAAAGGAAAGCACAAATATTAGAGGCCTAGAGAGGTTTTCATTTATCCAGGCCATGGTATAGCAAGCGTCAGTTAGCTAGAAAATATTTGTCTCAGTGAGGTTGCTGACTTGCAAATGAGGTACGTGGAAAAAAAAAAAAAGTTACGCTGGTAACTGTAAGCACCCAACCACTGACTGACCTCTCAAGTACTGTAAGGAGGGAAATAGAGTGTCAAGTGTTTACCTTTATCATGAAGTTTTGGGTATTACTCTGGGCTGAAGCATTGGATGAGGGTGACAAGGAAGTGCCGGAAAGGTACAGCAAAGCTGTTGGCTCTGCCTCCCTTATGGGCAAAATAGAAATTTGCTCTAATGCTTTCATGAATATCATGCTATACAGATATCACTCAAATATACTGTCAAAATTTCCCCCAGGGGTGTGGAAATTTTTAAAAAAGCTACTTGTCCAAGGAATTAAATCGGGGTCCCAATCTACATCTCCCTCATGACAATCTACTTCGGGGGTCTGCAACCAGTAAATCATGATCTACCAGTAGATCTCGGCCAGGTGACTGGTAGATCACGGTCTGGGCTTGCTGTCCCTGCCATTCCAGAGAATCAAACAGAGTGCAAAGCAGAGGGACTACTTGTAAAGTGTAGTAGTATGTAGTAGATACATAAGCCAATGCCTCCTCTGTAGTGCTGGCTCCTGTCCCATGCGGAGTGATACCAACTGCATTCCACCTCTTATCCTGGCTAACGGTCTCCAGAGTGGTGCCAGCAGAAGGAAAGAAGAGATTGTCAGGCCAGTGTGAAGTAATACACTGGGCATAAGAATATAGGGCTGCTTTCACACTGATGTTCTACAATTTACCCACACTGCACCTTTCCTACGGGTTTGCTGCACTTAGCTATAGACGTCTATTATATCCTGCGGGTTTGGTGCACCTCCTGAATGCAGGAAATTTGGTGTGCTTTCAGAAAGTGCACCACACCTGCAGGTTATAATGCGAGGTAGTATCAAAAAGCTAAGACTAGTTTTGTAACACACCAACAGATGGCAGCATGCACAGTCACAGGGAGCACCAATCTTCATAAGTCAGTGTGCCAAAAGACATTGTTCTGTGTACATTGGGAGCTGTGCAACTGCCACTATTTCGGACGACGTGTGTTATCATGTCTGCCATTTCATCATGGCCAGCAAGTTAGAACAAAGAGCAAACATGAAATGCTGCGTGAAACTAGGCAAATCTGCCACAGACACATTTGACATGATTCAACAAGTTTACAGCGATGCTGCAATGAGGCGCCGAGGAGTTTTGAGTGGCATGTGCACTTCAAGAGCAGAAGAACATCACTGGAAGATGATGAGAAATCAGGAAGACCTTCAAAGAGCTCAACCCTCCAAAATGCCCTCTTCCTGAAGATGAAGATCCAGCTCAAAGGTCGCCGTTTTGTCAACATTGCAGAGCTTCAGCGATTTGCCCAGTGATCCAAGTGCGTTTGACAGGTGGTGAAGAGGCGATATGTTGTCTCCTCACCACCTGATTTAAACCCATGATTGCCATGCAATGCACTTGATTGCAAAATGGCAGTATGGCAATCAGATGTTTAAATCAAGTGTGAGGAGGTGACACTGTGCCCGGTGATCTTTGACTTCTTCCATGTTGTTGAGGTAGATCTCCACCTCTTTAAGGTTGCCTACCCCTGATCTACTTGTCCTGATAAAAAAATAAATAAATTTAACCAAAACCATACTTAAATAAGGTTTTAACATTGTGCTGTTTATCTCCTACTCACCTCCCTGCTTGTCTCCAGCACCTCACGCAGGGAGTAGCAGAGAGAGGAGAGACCTTGCAGTGTCATAAGCAACCATTGGGTGCTCATCAGAAAAGAGGAGTGTTGGGCTCTCTCAATGCTCAGCACATCCGCTGAGTGAGTACATGAGGTGCAGGTCTCAATGAAAAAAAAAACAACTTTATTCCTTCAGGTTACCCTCACAAACAGAAGCACTTGGGTACTTAGTACAAGCGCATGCTGAGCAGCCAAATCAAGTTCCAGTGTCCGCTCTGTGAGGCTCTATTCACACCTGGGTGTCACAGCAGAATAGCCATGATTCTGCCCACAATCTCAAAAACGCACTACAAAACGCAAAGTGCACGTTCAAGTGCCATTATTTTCAATGGCAAATGCTATGCAGTTTTGCCATGATTGTCACACAGAAAATCGTGTGGAAAATTGTATTATGTTAAAACTATCGCCCAAAAAGGAGCAGGAACTTCTTTAGAGTGACAAACTTCACGTGATTTACCACGATTGCCATGCAATTTATTGCACTGCTTTTTAGGTGCCATTTAAAAAAATAAATGGCACCTGAACTTTCATTTTGCAATTGCAGTTCATTTTGACAGCACAGGCAGAATTGCAGTGATTCTGCCATAATCCCAAAATGCCTAGGTGTGAATGGAGCCTTAGTCCTGATTCACACTGATGTGAATATGATGCAGATCAGATGCAATCCAAAAAGAAGATTCACATGGCATCTGAAAATACATTGTTTCTATAAATGACATTCACATCTATGCAGTGCAATTTTGATCTCGTTAAAAAAAAAAAAAAAAAAGTGTCTTGTGCGAATTTAGAGCTGTGCGTTCCAAACTCGCACAGCATAGAGTATAGTGGCATTCTGACAAAACTGTTCAAATAAGATGCAATTCATAGAAGTGGCTAGAATATATATTTGCAAAAAAATGGAAGGAAGGCAGTTTAGTAGAGAAAAGGATGGATGGCATTCCTAGCATATAAAGGCAGATTGAAAAATCACAGTAGTACTAAATTTGCATTGAACAAAGGGGTATTCACAATCACATCCCTGAATTGTAGTAGAATTGCATCTGACTCACACCTGAACCTACTTCCTTTGACTGTCGCACTAAAAACTTACATGAAAATCGCACCGCATAAAGTAAACTCTACTACTTGGCCACAACAGGCCTAAATGTAAAAAACAAAACACAAAAAAAACACCTGCCTGGCGCTGCAATATGATTTGCACATCCCTGTTCCCCTAATAAAAAGATCACTATTTTAATGTGCCAAAACCCATGAACTCCAAAAATTAGCTTTAAAAACAAAAGAGCATGCATTTTTTTTGCACATTATAGACTGCAATCGTCACACTTCATAATTTTGAGTTCCAGAGCCTAACAGAGATGCATACTGCAGGTCTGTACCAATACATAGGTTTAACCCTCTCTCTGTCAAAGCTATATATTTTCTGAAAGCAGGCCCTGAAGTATAAAATGGTGGCAGTTTATTTTTTTTATGTCACATAATAATTGCAGCTACTGTTTATCAAAACTATAATTTCCTCAAAAAACACATTTTTAATGCACACAAATATAATTTTTTTGTTAACATAAAAGATTAGGCTGCATTGAGTAAATACAGTGGGTATAAAAAGTCTACACACCCCTGTTAAAATGTCAGGTTTCTGTGATGTAAAAAAAATGAGACAAAGATAAATCATTTCAGAACTTTTTCCACCTTTAACTTTCCTAGTGGTAATCCCGAGTGTGGCTTGGTGTTAATTTACAGCACCAAAAGTGGTACCCCGAGCCACACTCGGTATTACACTGTAGTGCTTGTCCTGCGATCTCCCGATCCTTACCTTGTCCTGCGATCCCCCGATGTCCTCCGGCCATGTCCTTGGGCTGATGCTGGCATCCGTCTTCCCTTCCCTGCGAGCGTCAGTACGCAGGGGGGCGGAACCGGCGAGAGATTCAAAATAGTAAAAATATGACACACACAATACATTGTAATCTGTTAGTATTAAAAAATGTAATAAATCCTCCTGCGCTGCTATGCCTACTAGGACTAGTGAAACAGCAGCTTACATCCAATCCTCACCTTAAGATGGACAAATACATAAACTACTTTGATAGTGATGTAGCGCTATAGGTATAATTATGCCCTTTGGTTCGGTACAACACTGCTTCCACAATATTAATATCAATATACAGTCAACCAAACTTATACTTGTGACATTTATAGGTGATTAGTGCAGTATAACTCAAACACATATATATATCCAAGTGATCATTCCAATATTGCTGTGACACACAGTGATTCCTTATGCAGGGATATGGGTCACCTTACATAGGTGATATATATAAGTAACAGTGATATAAATGTCCACAGTATCCGGTGTCTATCTTGTGTATCAACAGCACAAACAATGATAAACAGCATGCTCCTGTGCCGGTGCAGGTAGTGAGTAATACTCCTATATGGCAGGCATGCCCTCTCACCTTCCCCCTGCGACCCACAGGGGCCAAAAAGCCTTACGGATCACCCAGGATCCTACACGATCTCTCCAAGCAAGGATTGACTCCACAACCTTCAGTGAACTCTCCTCCACCTTCCAGCATATATTTTATGTATATACCAGTATATACCTTCACATATCAGCAGAAGTACAAATCGCTTGTGTCACCTCACATGGGTGTACTGAGAACTTTCTGGTGTACTAAGATGGCGCTGGACCGGAAGTGCGTCACACTTATAGATCCTGACGAAGCTACGAGAGGCGCGGCGTAACGCGTAGATGCGACACTTCCGGTCCAGCGCCATCTTAGTACACCACAGAGTTCTCAGTACACCCATGTGAGGTGACACAAGCGATTTGTACTTCTGCTGACATGTGAGTTTGTACTTGGCGGGTTTATTAAATTTTTACATACAGTGTTGCACTATGGAGGATCTCTGTTTTTCTATTGTACGACTCCCAAACATCATGAGTATATATGCGTATACATATTGCTACCTGGCCATGGAGGAATAGTGGAAGGTGGAGGAGAGTTCACTGAAGGTTGTGGAGTCAGTCCTTGCCTGGAGAGATCGTGTAGGATCCTGAGTGATCCGTAAGGCTTTTTGGCCCCTGTGGGTCGCAGGGGGAAGGTGAGAGGGCATGCCTGCCATATAGGAGTATTACTCACTACCTGCACCGGCACAGGAGCATGCTGTTTATCATTGTTTGTGCTGTTGATACACAAGATAGACACCGGATACTGTGGATATTTATATCACTGTTACTTATATATATCACCTATTTAAGGTGACCCATATCCCTGCACAGGGAATCACTGTGTGTCATGGCAATATTGGAATGATCACTTGGATATATATATGTGTTTGAGTTATACTGCACTAATCACCTATAAATGTCACAAGTATAATTTTGGTTGACTGTATATTGATATTAATATTGTGGAAGCAGTGTTGTACCGAACCAAAGGGTCATAATTATACCTATAGCGCTACATCACTATCATACTAGTTAATCTGTTAGTATTACATTACTGTATCAAACCATTTCACATACATTTTGTCCTGAGTGCTTTGTCCTGTGCCCTGCCTGCACTTTTACCGTTCTTTCTGCCTGGAAACTTGAGAACGTCCATGGCATCCAAAAAGCATCCCTTTAGGTCAAATGCAGCTTTAGACCAGCTAGAAAACAGTGATCGTGATTTAGAATCACTTGCAGAATTGAGTGATGATTCGTGGGGAAATTCGTCATCAGACACTGAAAATGCTTCTACGACTGAGCTCAGCGATGTGCGAACTTGGTGCTCTATTTCAAATTTCAGTGTTTTTGATTTGATTACATTATTGAATTTATTATATTATTTTTTATAATTAATTATATTATAATTTATTTAGTGTTTCAAACTTTATCATACCCGGGATGTTTACTAGACTCTTGTTTGGACAGGTTTCAGTGAGTTATTCCTAAGAATTACAGGCCTACAATATAAAACAACAAATTTCCATGCAAAACAATGTACTGCTTTGACATTCAAAAATATTGAATAGCTAGACCACCAGGGAGGTTAATGTAACCTATAAACTGTACAACTCAGTTGAACAACAAACTGAAATTTTTAGTGGAGGTAAGTAAAAATAAAAAACTAAAATATGGTTGCATAAGTGTGCACACCCTTAAACTAATACTTTGTTGATTTTATTCCAGCACTCAGTCTTTTTGGGTATGAGTCTATCAGCATGGCACATCATGACTTGGCAATATTCGCCCACTCTTCCTTGCAAAAACACTCCAAATCTGTCTGATTGCGAGGGCATCTCCTGTGCACAGCCCTCTTTAGATCACCCCACAGATTTTCGATCGGATTCAGGTCTGAGCTCTGGCTGGGTCATTCCAAAACTTTAATCTTCTTCTGGTGAAGCCATTCCTTTGTTGATTTGGATGTATGCTTTGGGTCATTGTCATGCTGAAAGATGAAGTTCCTCTTCATGTTCAGCTTTCTAGCAGAAGCCTGAATGTTTTGTGCCAATATTGACTGGTATTTGGAACTGTTCATAATTCCCTCAACCTTGACTAAGACCCCAGTTCCAGCTGAAGAAAAACAGCCCCAAAGAATAATGCTACCACCACCATGCTTCACTGTGGGTATGGTGTTCTTTTGGTGATGTGTAGTGTTGTTTTTGTGCCAAACATATGTCTTTTGGAAATATGGCCAAAAAGTTCAATCTTGGTTTCAGCAGACCATAACACATTTTCCCACATTTTACTCCCTGCCCCCCTCCTAAAAGATTTCAGTTTGGTTTTCAACTGAGTTGTACAGTTTATAGAGCACATAAAAGGTGGAAAAAGTTCTGAAATGATTTATCTTTGTCTCATTTTTTTACATTGCAGAAACCTGACATTTTAACAGGGATATGTAGAATTTTTATATCCACTGTAGACATCAAATATATCAAGCCCCAAAATTACATGCACTCATGAAACCGTAAAAAAAAATTTGGTGTTTGGGAGTGTCCATAGGCAATGCTTTAAAAGCCTTTACAGCAATCAACTTTGAGTTAAAGTGTTTGTAAAGGCTCAAGGTTTTTTTTACCTTCATGCATTCTATAAATGAAGGTAAAAAACCTTCTGTGTGCAGCAGTGCCCCCAGCCCCTCCTAATACTTACCTGAGCCTCATAGCGATCCAGCCATGTGAACCATAGCCTCGGCTGTCCTAGGTCTCTGCATCCTCAATGACTGAGAATGCGGTCAATCACAGCCAGTTAGCCAATGAGGAGACATGGGGGCGGGGCCAAGCCATGGCTCCGTGCGTGAATGGACACACGGAACCGCGGGTGTATCCATAGTAAGGTGCTTGCTCTGAGGGCACCCGACAGGAGGAAGGGGCCAGGAGAGCCTGCGGGGACCCGAGAAGAGGAGAATCCAGGCTGCTTTGTGCAAAACCACTGCACACCGTAGGTAGGTAGAACATGTTTGTTATAATCCAAAGAAAAAAAAAATGAACCTGTAGAATCCCTTTAACAGTGAATGATGACCCTAGAATTACTGCTCTCATTCTGGCATGCACAACAATACCCAAGATGTTTGGCACAATTATAGATTTGCACACCCCCAAATGCACATTTGCATGTATGTGGGGTTGGGGGGATTTTAAAATGTTTTGGGATGTTTGTTTGCAAGGCACCCAGAAGTCACAAGTGAGCCCAAGACACATGGTGGCACATTCCCAGATGTGAAAAAATGTAATCAGGGGGGCTTTACAGCTGCCTGCAGCACTTTCACAATAAAGCCAGCAGCAAAATAGGCAAACAGCTGGGTGTTTGTTTACATGGCGGTGCTGCCACCACTGTAATAGTTACAGAGGTGGCAAGGAGAAAGGTAAATATCACCTAAAGTCCAACAGTGTGTGCAGTTAAAGTGGTTCTGAAGCCAGATGTTTTGTTATTAACTTAATGCATTACCTGCATCAAGATAAAAAACCTTCCACAAGTTGTACCCCCCACCCTAAATACTTATCCAAGTCCTCTATCGATCCAGGGATGTACACATCAGCAACAGCGCTGGTTCTCTTTCTCTCCTGTCACAGGAAGCAGTAAGGACTTTGGCTGCTAATGCTGTCAATCAGGTGCAGACACGTTGTCTGTCTCTGCCAGTCTATGCACATGTGCAGACACGCTGCGAGTCTGTCAGGTTCCAAACACACCATGGGTCTCTGCCAGGTCCTATAGACCTGGGGCCTGTCTGTTCATGTGAGAGAGATGCACAGATGTTATACAGCATTCTCATCTAGGCAAAAGTAAATAAACTAAAAATATTTAAAAAATACTTGTTTTTGTTTTTTATTTTAAATCCAATCGCTTAGGGAGAGGGGAAAAAAATGAGAAGTCCTTTTCAGGGGCGATGGCCTGCTTTAAAGGAAAAGTACATTTTTCCCAGAAAATAGCCTTTGCAGTCATAGATAATAAAAATCTGTGCAGGTTTGTACAATGATCATTAAAACTGTTGGATGCTCACTCCCAGCATTGCAGGAGTGAAAACAGAGAGCTTTCACATTGTAGCAACAAGGCAGGATGTGGGGTCGCTAACTAGTTTTTTAGCCAGGCTTCTGAGGGGACCCAAATGGCCTACAATCAATAAGATTTATGATCATTTTACAAAGCTGCACAGATTCTGACAGTAGAGAGTCCCAGCTGTCAGAATACAATGCCCTAAGAGGGAGAGTCCTGCATCCACATCACTTGTGTGGAATCAGGAATCTTGTGTTTTCTTTTTTTTTTTAATCTAATTTCTTCATACATTTTGGCCAAAATGTATTCTGCTACATCTTTGCTTAAAAAAAAAAAAAAAAAAAACCCAATATGTGTCAATTAATTGGTTTACGTGAAAGTTATAGCGTCTACAAATGGCAGTGTATTATACTGGAATTTCTATTTATTTTTTTTATACTAGGTAATGGTGGGGATCAATGACTGCAGTGGGCATTCTGACACTGGGTGGGAACTGACTAATGGTCACGGACATCTTCAGTGACACTAATACAATGATCAGTGCTAATAAAAAGCACTGACACTGTACTAATGACACTGGGCAGGAAGGAGTTAACATCTGGGGTGATCAAAGGGTTAACTGTGTGTTGTGCTTACACTGTGTGCTGTTTTACTAGAGAGATGTGCTGCTTTCTCTCTCTCTGCTGTGAAGAGAGAGAAAGCAGAATGTCCAGGTTGACAGGACATAGATCTGTGTTGTGTACACACAGATCTCTCCCGTCAGCTTTAGCATCGATCACCGAGTGCAGGCAGGACCTGGTGATTGACATCCGCTGCAACCAATAGCAGTGCGAGTAGGGCGGCGCGCGCGCCCCTTACCTGTAAAATAACGTATATTTATGTGATTTTGCACAGAGCAGCCTCCCCGTAACAGTATATCTGCGATAGGGTGGTAGGTAAGCGGTTAATTAAAAATATGTATCAGAATACATATTGGCCTAAATTTATTTAGAAATTTGATTTTTAATTTTTTTTTTTATTGGATGTTTTATCACAGAATGTAAAAAAAAATGTTTGAAATTTATTTTTTCATTTATTGCGCAAAAAAAAATACAAAACTCAGTGGTTATCAAATACCACCAAAAGAAAGCTCTATTTGTATAAAAAAAAAGACCTATATAAATTTGTGTACAGCGTTGCATGACCGTGCAATTGCCAGTTAAAGTAACACAGTGCCAAAAGGCAAAAAATGGCCTGGTCATGAAGGGGGTAAAACGTCCGCCAGTCAGGTGGTTAGGATGGCAGCTTCCTTGGCTGAAAAGGAGAGGAAGGTTTATGCAGGCCATACATGGTTTGAATTCTGAACGATTTGTCCTCTAAAGATCAAAACATCGTTCGTTCTGTAATCTGATGGTGCCACCAATGATTCCTAGATTGTAAGCTCTAAGGAGCAGGGCCCTCAAATCCCTCTTGTATTGAACTGTATTGTCTCCCGTTATATTGTAAAGCGCTGAGCAACTGTTGGCGCTATATAAATCCTGTATAATAATAATAATTTCGAAAATCGGTCATTTTTCATGAATTTTCCAGCATGTCCTATAAACGAAATGGGGAGGAACCACGAAAATCGGCCGATGCCATTGCCCCACTAACGAAGCAAAAATCGGGCGATTATTCTTAGGTCCAACTTTCGTACGAAAATCGTTGGGAATTCGCACCATGTATGGCCTGCAATGTTCTGCTTGGATTCCCTGATTATGTGATGAGGCTTTTGGATTTGGTATGTATAGACTGTCACACAGGAGCTGTTGGAAATGTCCTGGGCCCGGTTACCTGGCACTTGTACTGCAGCTCCTGGCTGTGCGAGTTCTCTACCCCTCTCATCTTCTTGCAGGGAGGAGGGGAGGATGTAGTTGCTGGGAAAGGTGGGAGCACTCTCTCACACTCCTCCTCCGGGGGGGCGCTCTCAGGCTCCAGCTTTCTCTTCCTTACTGGGAATATTTGTACGACATCCGGGGTGCAGCGCTTGGAAGGCAGCGGCTTCTTACACGGAGGCAGCACGGTGACCAGGGACTGCAACTCACACTTTCTCTTCGTCATGTCCCTCAACACACAGCTCACGTGACCCACACTTGCGACGGCCTGCTCTGGTGACGGGGAAATGTTGTTTTTCCGGTCCGCCATACACAACTTCCCCGCTCTATAGAAAAGCACACTCTCCGCCTACACAGGGCACAGCGGCCTCTAGCGTCGCCTGGACGAACTGTAGCAACAGGGTCTGTGTGTTCCCGAGAAATGCCATGGAGGGATGCTTGGAAATAATAATGAGAAGAAGAAAAAGAAACAATTCAGTTCCAGAAGGTTTCCCCCCCCTCATATCAGTCCATTTTTTGTCATACCACACTGCGCTACTTTAACTGGTGCTTAAACCCAGGAGCCTGCATTCACTATATCTGCTCTCCAGGGGCGGACTGACCATTTGGAAACTTGGGCACTGCCCAAGGGCCCGGGGTCAGTAGGGGGCCCCATGAGATGCCCCTGGTACCTTTTTCTTAGCCTTTTTTTAGTTTGGGCAAGGACATGGGCCCCATGATCCCCTATTGCCCGGGGGCTCCATGAGTTGTCGGTCCGCCCCTGCTTTGCAATTATTTTAGTAAATATAAACTGCTAAATTCCTTTTCTCATCAGCAGTTAGAGCAGTCTTGTGACTTCAGCAGAGCACTGGTTAAAGCTTGTAAGAGGAGTTTTCTTTCTGCTCTAGGAGGATGTGAAACCCCTGACCTCTGAACAGTGCTGATTGGCCCTGGGCTGTTCACATGCACTCTCCCAAGGAAAAAAAAAAAAAAAAACCTCTAGCAATACACACCAAACTGAGCATGTAACTACAGAGCAGCACAGTAGATAAATGGTTAGCACTCCCACCTGGCAGTACTAGGGTCGTTGTTTCAAACCCCAACCATGACACCACCTGTTTGGAGTTTACGTGTTCTTCCTGTGCCTGCGTGGGTTTCCTCTGGATACTCTGGTTTCCTCCCACACTCCAAAGACATGCTGGTAGGTGAATTGGCTCCTGTCTAAATTGGCCCTAGTATGTGTATATATGAATGTAAGTTAGGGACCTTAGATTGTACACCCTTGAGGGTTAGGGACTGATGTGAATGTACAATATATATATGTAAAGCACTGCGTAAATTGACGGCGCTATATAAGTACCTGAAATAAATAAAATAATTCAGGCTGTATCAGGTGGACCTTTGTACAAGAGAAGAGGCAGATAAGACAGGATCAAACAGCCTGTTAACACAATGCAGAGGATTAACCCCTTAGGTTCCACAGTGAGTATAACAAGCATGCTTTACTGCATATAAAGACTGATTTTACTGTTGTGGGCTTAGTAACACTTTAAGCAGTGATGCAACGCTGTACCCATATGAAATTTATATCATGTTTTACACACAAATAGAGCATTTGATCTCCAATGTTTTTTTTTCTTTTTTTGCAATAGAAACTAAAGAAAAAATTCTGAAAAGTTTACAAAAAAAAACATTTTCTACTTTCTTTTATAAAAATATCCAAAAAAGCTCAATTTTCTCCATAAATTTAGGCCAGAATGTATTTTGCTACATGTCTTTGATAAAAAAAAAAAAATCAAATAAGTGTAAATGTATTGGTTTGCATGACAGTCCTAGCATGTACAAACTATGGTATATATACTGGATTGTTTTTAATACCACTAATGGCTGCGATCAATGACTTATAATGAGACTGCAGGAGTGTGACGGGCAATCTGACACTAACCGACACTGACTAACTGCCGCTGACTTTATCAATGACAATTATACAGTGATCAGTGATAATATTATACAGTGTCATTGTACTAATGGCACTGGCTGGGAAGGGATTAACATCTAGGGCAGTCTAGGGGTGAATGCGTGCCCAACTACACTATATTGCCAAAAGTATTGGGGCACCCCTCCAAATCATTGGATTCAGGTGTTCCAATCACCTCCATGGCCACAGGTGTATAAAATCAAGCACCTAGGCATGCAGATTACTTCTACAAACATTTGTGAAAGAATGGGTCACTCTCAGGAGCTCAGTGAATTCAAGCATGGTACCGTGATAGGTTGCCACCTGTGCAATAAGTCCACCCGTGAAATTTCCTTGCTACTAAATATTCCATGTAAGATCAAAGCAGAAAAGCGAGCACTAAAACAATGAACAGCTGAAGCGCCATAAAGGTAACCAAAAACAACCTACAAGACAATATGATAAATATAGGTGTAGCGCTAAAATATATGACGACAAAATTTTCCAATGTGATGTGATCATACGCAATAAATATATATGAATAAAAGTTTATGCAAAAAAAAATGAATAGTTATTGGTATTCAAACATAAAGTGACAAAGTGCAAGTAATGTGCTAATATATCATTTCCACAATAAAGTGCTAATATAGTGATAATTGTGAGCACATAATAGTGCTAAAGTATCAAAATCCAATATATGACAAGAAAAATGTCCATAAAGTGCTAATTGTGAAGATCCATCCAAGAATGATCTTAAGGTGAGTGCTTCGTATACTCTAACGATTATTCGGTGATGTGCCAGGAATATGTTAAGATTACTCACTCACCAGATGCGTAATAATATGCATTTGCATATAATGTCAGCCGGAGGTCCCCTAAAGGAAGCTTCATGAGCTAACAAATCTACAGAGCCCATTCTGGAGGACGGCTGAGGTGCTGCAGATAACCCAGGGGAAGGGGATCTCTCTGACCAGACCAGGCTGTATACATCCTTAAGGGACCTCTGGCTGACATTATATACAAATGCGTATTATTATTACGCATCTGTTGAGTGCATAATCTTAACATATTCCTGATTGGAACACCTTTATCCAATGATTTGGAGGGGTGTCCCAATACTTTTGGCAATATAGTGTATGTGTGCTTAGGCATACTTGCTGTTTCTGTCCCTGTTATGGAAATTCGCCCTCTCCATTTGTACTAGTGACCATTATCAGTGAAATAACATTTCACATCTACACCTGAAGAGGAAGAGAGAAATCTTACAATGGGGACACAAATTCTGGTGAAAACGAAGGATTCATTCACTTTGGAGGAATTTCCTCTCACTTTCTGTTTGGCTATTACACAGGAAGTGAAAGGAAATCTCTCCAGTGGGACAGAGATGGCAAAAAAACTGACAGGGGTTATAACCCTCCCTTACTTTATCCAAAAAAAAGAAAAAAGTTTTGCTTTCAGTTCTACTTTAACAAGTTACCCCCCCCCCCCCTTGCGGCAGGGCAGTGCAGTGCAGGGAAATGCTGTCAACTTTTGAATCCAGCTCGATGCTGCTTGCAGGATACTTTTTCATACATTTGTGACGGCTCAGGAATGACACTGGAATTCACATGTCAAAAAAAGGAACAGCTGTGCCTAATGCCAGTTCTTTCCTGTGCAGTTCTGCAATATTGAAAACTGCCCTGTACCTGGGGAGATGAACTACCCAGCCTGTGTGATTGGGAGTAATGTTGTAGATACTGTAAATAACAGGACACTAGGCGGGTACGTCTATGCTACTTCTATATGTTGTATATGTGAAGTCATCGCTATTAGAATATATGAAAGAACAGAGAGGACCGAAAGTGTATCCAAACCCTGAAAATGTAGTATACTGTATTGCATATTTACAATATGGCTTGCCAAAAAATGTCATTATTGTGGTAAAATTGTTTATACATTTTACAAACACATTGCATTCCATGACTGTTCAGCATAAAGCAGAACTCCAGCCAAAATACACTCACCGGCCACTTTATTAGGTACACCTTGCTAGTGCCAAGAAAATATCCCCCACACCATTACACCACCACCACCATCCTGAACCACTGATACAAGGCAGGATGGATCCATGCTTTCAAGTTGTTTACGCCAAATTCTGACCCTACCATCTGAATGTCACAGAAACCAGTCTGCCCATTGACCTCTGACAATAATAGACATTTTAATCCACACAACTGCCTAACACTGGATATTTTCTCTTTTTCGGACCATTCCCTGTAAACCCTAGAGATGGCTGTGCGTGAAAATCCCAGTAGATCAGCACTTTGAAATACTCAGACCAACCTTTCTGGCACCAACAACCATGCCATGTTCAAAGTCACCTAAATCCCCATTCTTCCCATTCTGATGCTCTGTTTGAACTTCAGCAAGTCATTTTCACCACGTCTAGATGACTAATAGCATTGAGTTGCTGCCATGTGATTGGCTGATTAGCAATTTGTGTTACCAAGCAATTGAACAGGTGTACCTAATGAAGTGGCCGGTGAGTGTATGTTACAAATAGTCCATTAAAAGATAAAAATCAACTTTCTTTTGCAATATTCACTTTCCCTCCAGAGAATTTACCCCCCTTCCTGAGCAGGCCATTTTTTGCAATATGGCGCTGCGTTACTTTAACTGACAATTGTGCAGTCATGCAACAGTATACATAAATTAAATTTATGTCCCTTTTTTTCCCACAATAGAGCTTTCTTTCAGTGGTATTTGATCACCTGTGCGTTTTTTAGTTTTTGCGCTATAAACAGAAAAAGAACGACAATTTTGAAAAAAAAACAATATTTGTTACTTTTTGCTATAAAACATATCCAGTAAAAATTTTTTAAAAATAAAATGTCTTCATAAATTTAGGTCATGTATTCTGCTACATGTCTTTGCTAAAAAAAAAAAAAAAAAACCCCAATACTTGTAAATTAATTGGTTTACGTGAAAGTTATAGCATCTACAAATGGCGGTATAGATATGGAATTTTTTTTTTCTATACTACTAATGGCGGCGATCAGCGACTTATAGTAGGAGTGCAGCATGCATTCTGACACTGGGTGGGAACTAACGGCCACGGACATCCCCAGTGGCACTAATACAGTGATCAGCGCTAATAACAAGCACTGACACTGTACTAATGACACTGGGCAGGAAGGGGTTAACATCTAGGGTGATCAAAGGGTTAACTGTGTGCTGTCTGTGTGTTTTAAATAGTGTGCTTTGTGTGATTTACTAGGGAGACAAGCTGCTTTGTATTGCTCTGCTTTGCAGAGCAATACAAAGCAGCATGTTCGTGCTTACAGGGGAGAGGTCTGTGTTGTTTACATACAGACCTCTCCACTGTCAGCTGTGCTGACAATCACCGAGTCCCGGCCAAGAATCAGCGGACAGGACCTGGTGACTGACATGCCGAGGAGCCAATAGAGGTGTGGGTAGAGAGCGCACGTGCCCCCTACCTGGAAAAACAAAATCACGTGTATATATGTGATTTTGTGCATCCCTGCCAGAGTACTTCTGCTATAGGTAGGTTGGGAAGCTGGTGCTCTCCCCCACAGTACTTCTTTTTCACCACAAGATGCCCTCATCATTCAACTCACTTCCCTGTGTCCAGTCTGTTCTGGACCCACCCTCAAACTGTGACTGGACAGCGAAACAGAAGCAGCGCAGTGATGGGCTCATCTCTCTGTCAATCTGCTTTCTCCTCCTATTAGCACATGAACTGATTGGCTCCTTGTGCTGCTTCTACCTCTCACACTAAAGCTCTGCTGAACAGGGAGCGCAGGTGGCTGGTTTCAGGTGAAATTCAGGTACTTACACTCCATTTTAAAATTCATTTAATGATGTAATACTGATAAGGTCTCAGGTACACCAACATTTAGAGGCTCAAAAATGCTCAAGTATAAAATATCCAAAGATTTCCTACACATAAAAGGAAATGGGTGTACGCACCTATACTCATGTAGATGGCCGCGCTTCTGTGCATCAGCAGTCACCGATGCAGGTGTATCCGTTTTTTTCCCCAAACATGCAAGTTTCATGTTCATGGGAATATGCAGCATGCACAGGAAAATACAGATACACAGGAGCATCTGCGGTATACTTATACGGCAATGTACAGCCATTCACTTGTATGGTCAGCTGTATATGCCACCTGCAGCTCTCTGGACATTTTATTCTTGAGCTGGAGTCACTGCACAAGTGTTTCAAGTGCCATCTTCATACCTTCAGTGTTCCCAATGCTGTCTGCCAGTGTGAACGCTGTACTTCCAGTATTTTCACTATTGTCTCCCACTGCCTTCCAGTGTTATCTCCATCCCTCCACTGTTCCCAGTCTGTAACGCTCTGTGTGTACCTACCTGCAACTAGACATGCAAAATGAAAACATTTGTTTTGTTTCGTTATTCTACTTTGTTTTGTTTAATTAGTTAAATTCTTTTAATTGGTATTTCGGAATTCATTTTATTCAAATTTGACCAAACTCTAAATTTCAAATGGATTCGAAAATAATTCTAACAGGTTCAAAAACAATTCTAACATTACAATCCATAATCTATATGTTTTTGAAGGTATATGGGCTATATGAAGAGTTGCGTGACCACACTGGAAATTTCTATTTTTTTCAGCAAAATTTTCACAGTGCCTTTGTTGATCACCACTCACGTCACCATAGCACAGCTCACACTTTTAATTGTTTTGTAAAGTATTTTAGTCTATACTATTATTTTATATTCTATTCTAATGTATTTTGTTCGAATTTGAATTCATTCTATTTAAAGTTTGAATTACGGAAGACATTTATATTCTATTTTGTTTTTCTATTCTATTCTATTCCTTTATTTTTCTATTCTATTCTTTGATTTTCTCTTCTAATATTTTCTATTCTATTCTAATACAGTAGATTCTATTCCTTTTTTTTCTATTTTGTTCTGTTTCACTCATTTTACTTTTCTGTTTTTTTTCTATCCTGTTCTTTTTTCCTCTATTCTTTTATTATTTATACTATTCTTTTCTATTCCCTTATTTTTTTCTATTTTATTCTATTCTTGTTTTAAAATTCAATTTTTTTTTTTTCGAATGTGTTTTTGAATTCGAAGCAATTCGAATTTCTACCGAATTTCGTTTTATTTCGTCTTTGTTTAAATTTGTTACTATTGTAAATTCAGAATTCGGATACATCTGAATCTCCAAATAACAGAAAATTTGTCCAACTTTTGATTCGGAACAAAACGAACTGCACGTCTACTTGCCACCCACTTCAGTGTTGGTCTGCACGCTCCTAGACTGCAGCCTGCTTTAGTGATGGTCTGCGTGCTCCTAGTGTGCAGCCTGCTTCAGTGTTGGTCTGCGTGCTCCTAGTCTGCAGCCTGCTTTAGTGTTGGTCTGCAAGCTCCAAGTCTGAAGCCTGCTTCAGTGTTGGTCTGCGTTCTCCTAGTCTGCTTCAATGTTGGTCTGCACGCTCCTAGCCTGCTTCAGTGTTGGTCTGAGCGCTCCTAGACTGCAGCCTGCTTCATTGTTTGTCTGCGCGCTCCTAGCCTGCTTCAGTGTTGGTCTGCATGCTGCTAATCTGAAGCCTGCTTCACTGTTGGTCTGTGTTCTCCTAGTCTGCAGCCTGCTTCAGTATTGGTCTGCATACACCTAGCCTGCTTCAGTGTTGGTCTGCGAACTCCTAGCCTGCTTCAGTGTTGGTCTGCGAACTCCTAGCCTGCTTCAGTGTTGGTCTGAGTACTCCTAGTCTGCAGCCTGCTTCAGTATTGGTCTGTGCGCTCCTAGTCTGCAGCCTGCTTTAGTATTGGTCTGTGCGCTCCTAGCCTGCTTCAGTGTTGGTTTGAGCGCTCCTAGCCTGCTTCAGTGTGTTGGTCTGTGCGCTTCTAGCGTGCAGCCTGCTTCAGTGTTGGTCTGCACTCTCCTAGCCTGCAGCCTGCTTCAGTGTTGGTATGCGCACTCCCAATCAGCTTCCTACAATGTGTCCTGTGCACTTCATCCTGCTTCCATTGATCCCTTGTGCACTCCTACTTGCTCCCAGTACCTCTGTTTATCTGTGCACTCCTGCCAGTCTGCACTGGATTACCTAGTCACCTGTGATCCCAGTTCCTCAACACGGCAAGGACCGCTTACCTGCATATTGTAGGATATTGTATACACACACACAATTAGGTCCATATATATTTGGACACAGGCACAATTTTAGTTTTTTCAGTTAACAAAACATATTCAAGCTATAGTTCTATAATGGATATGGGCTGAGAATGCACACTCTCAGGTTTAATTGGAGGGTATGTACATCCAAACTGGAGGAAGGGTTTAGGAATTGCAGCTCTTAAGAGTAGCCACCCCCCCCCTTTTTTTCAAGGGACCAAAAGTAATTGAACAATTGAATATAATCGTAAATAAAATATTCATTTGTAATAATTTGTTGATAATCCTTTACTGGCAATGACTGCCTGAAGTCTGGAACCCATGGTCATTACCAAAAACTGGGTTTCCTCCTTCTGATGCTTTGCCAGGCTCTATCTGTAGCTGTCTTCAGTTCTTTGTGGGTCTTTCTGCCTTTAGTTTTGCCTTCAGCCAGTGAAATGTATGCCGAATTGGGTTGAGATCAGATGATTGACTCAGCCATTGCAGGATATTCTACTTTTCCTTCAAAAGCTCCTGGGTTGCTTTTGCAGTGTGTTTTGGATCATTGTCCATCTGTACTGTGAAGCGCCATCCAATCAACTTTGCTGCATTTGGCTGAATCTGGGCTGACAGTATATCTGTAAACACTGCAGAATTCATCTGGCTGCTTTTGTCTCGGTCACATCATCAATAAACACCAATGATTCAGTGCCACTGGAATCCATGCATGCCCATGTCATCACACTGCCTCCACCATGTTTTACAGATGACGTTGTGTGCTTTGGTTCATGAGCTGTTCCAAGCCTTCTCCACACTTTTTTCTTCCCGTCATTCTGGTACAGATTAATCTTGAGTTTCATCCATCCAAAGAATGCTTTTACAGAATTGGTCTGACTTTTTTAGATGTTTTTTGGCAAAGTTTTATCTGGCTTTTCTATTCTTCAGGCTTATGAATGGTTTGAGCCTTGTGGTGAACCCTCTGTATTTGCTCTTGTGAAGTCTTCTCTTGATTGTAGACTGACAATGATATGCCCACCTCCTGGAAAGTATCTTTCACTTGTCTGGATGTTGTGAATGGGTTTTTCTTTACCATAGAGAACATCCTGCGACCATCCACCACTGTTGTCTTCTGTGGACGTCCATGCCTTTTTATGTTGCTGAGCTCACCAGTGCGTTCTTCTTTCTTTAGAATGTACCAACCTGTTGGTTTGGCCACTCCTAATGCTGCTGCTATCTCTCTGATGGATTGGTTTGGTTTTTGAAGCCTTACAAATGGCCTGTTTCACTTGCATGGACAGCTCCTTTGAACGCATGATGTAGGTTCACAGCAATAGATTCCAAATGCAAATACCACACTTAGAATCAACTCCAGACCTTTTACCTGCTTAATTGATGAAGAAATAGCAAAAGGAGCAGCCCACACCTGGCCATGAAACAGCTTTTGATTCAATTGTCCAATTACATTTGTTCCCTTGAAAAAGGGGGGATGGCTACTCTTAAGAGCTGTAATCCCTAAACCCTTCCTCCAAATTGGATGTACATACCCTCAAATTAAACCTGAGAGTGTGCACTTTCATCCCATATCCAATATAGAACTATAGTTTGAATATATTTTGGTAAATACCTGAAAAAAACTAAAATTGTGCCTGTGTCCAAATATATATAGACCTAACTGTATATAGTGTATTCTCACGTTATTGAACAGGCCAGCATAGGACTGAGCTAGATGTATTTTACACAACAAAAGCATAGCCAAGGACTCTTTGCTATTTTAATTTTATGCAAGATCACCTTGGCACTTGGAGCCCAACTTGTTACATTTCAAAGGAGGTAATTTGCAAACTTGCAAGGGTGATAAAATGCAGATTGCTCAGTCAAACTAGAAAAGACTTGGCCAGCATCTACTATCTATTAACATGAAAAGGGGTATTAAGTATAGTAAATAGCATTCTTGTTTATCTAATGGTAAAATAATGCAGTTTAGGAAATATCTAGACAACTTTGAGTAGAATTTATGACTGCATCTGTCCAAGCCCAAAAGGCATTTCCCGTCACCTGGAAGATCAAAGGGGCTACTAAAAGTGGCCAGAGTGCTTGTCATTTTACTGACTTGGGAGAATGTGTATATTAGGGAAGGTTCTTTTGGTTAAGTGATGACAGGAGAAAGTGGGTCCTATGAGGGTTTCTGATAATTGCATGAGTATTCTGGGTACCCTGTCATCTGCCTTGTCTGTACCTCTGTTTTTTGGATTGTCGCTGAGCTGGTTAAATGCATCTCTCTGGAAAAGAACTGTTGAATTAGTTGCTGCAGGAAAATACATTCTGTACTTCTGGTTTATGAACGGTTTCTGTGTGGACTTCCATATAATTAATAGAAGACAACACATATGAGCTATCTGTTTTCCACTAGCTGCCAGCTCAGGCAAGTCAGAGGACCACAACCTAAGAGTAGTCCACGGCAAAATGCATCTTCACACCCAGAAGCGCTGGTGAGGACAAGTTGGCTCTTTATACTCAAAGGCCTCAACCCTTCTAAGGGTCCTCACCATTGCTGTACCTGTAGGCATGCTGGACTTTCTCACTGGTGCCAACAGGTATAACCAACCCCCCTGGCAGTGTTTACAAAAACTGGTCTATGCTATCAGTGCAGGTCTCATTAGGATGGGATGTGAACACTGCAGGGTGAACCCGCCTGCTAGGGTTACCACCTGTGCTGTATAATATGGGATCATCCCGAATCTCACAGGAAAAAAAACGAAAGCTACATGCAGTATAATATGGGATCTTCCTGGATTTCACAAAAAAAAAAAGCTACATCCAGTATTGATGTAATATGGGACACAGTTTGTCCTATGTATTGCACATCTTTCTAGTCTGCCCCTCATCTTGTTTCGTAAGGAGACAGGGACTCATGAGGGTATTACACCTACCCATTGTATGAGGAGGCAGTGTAGCCTGTAGACTGAACAGCCTTCTGCTGCCCTCTCAGCCAGATGGTACACAGGGTGCACTGTCCATCACGGTGATTAGATTTTTCATCTCACAGGCTTTCTACTTTGGTGCAGGAGGGAGAGGAGTTGAGTGGCGGCTGTAAAGAGTGGTTCTCCCATACATAGAACTCTGAAAGAATTACATGACCGGGTAGGCCTGTGGTCACAACAGAATATGGGGGTAACATGTTATGAAAGGTGAACTTATTTTTAACCTTAGCTTTGGCAAACATTCTTTGAACTGAAAGGGAGCCTTGGCAGGAAGGTAGGTTTAGCACACTATGCTGCCATACCCATATGGGACAGCACAGTGTGCTTTTTTTGGTATAGGTGATCTTATACTTTCATTTAGTATGGTACTAATTTTTAATCATTTAATGTATTTTTAAAAAATGTATTATTAGTGCCAGAAATACAGGGGTTGGACAAGAAAATGGAAACACTTTTGCTTCCACTGTGTGATGAGATGCCTAGATAACAGGTGGGAAGCCTTACTTTCATCATTCACTGCGTGCACTGCTAGGTAATAATCATGTCAAAGCTCACCAAGCTTCAAAGAGAACAAATACTGGTGTCCGCTTAGCTGGTGCCTCTGTGACTGAAGTTGCCAACTTATTTTCCGTGTCACGAGATACAGTATCAAAGGTTATATAGTTTCCGGGAAAACGTCTGATAAGCATTAGCGCGGTCAACATGGGTAACCGACCGAAAGAGACAAAAAAGGACATTGTGCAGGATTGTGACCAGGAATAAGAAAGCAACTGCTGCAAAAATGACTGCAGATCTCAGTCTCAGTTTTCACGTGGGCGATTATTAAAAAAACAAAATGCTAGCTTGCACCAAATATATAACAGATAAGAAAAACATTCCTACAAATGATCGTTGTCATTGACTTTTATTGAAAATTTCAAATCAAGAATAAAACATTTGTGAGATCAGAGTATCCAGCTCAGTCATATAACTGTCTTACAAGATGTTTTTAAAAACACTGTATTCATGTCATAAGAAAAATATGCAATGATCCAAAAGGGGATCCCATTAATTTTGGGTAACAACCAGAACTTGTGTATGCCAGAGTTTTAAGCTATAAAATAGAAAATAAATGAAGAAAGAGAAAAGGGGAAAAAGAAGGGAGTGTTGTATACGATTTTAGCCAATTAGCAGCAGATACTGAATAAAAAAAAAAAAAGAAAAAAAAAAAAGTGATTTGATACATTTACTTACACAACATAAAAAGAAAAACATTTTGGCAAGGAATTTTTCTAAATTAAAATGTAGGCTTTTGGGGGGGGGGGGCTCCTGCAAGATTTGTTACCGTTGTACACTTATTTATAATAAATACTAAAGTTAATAAAGAGCTTCTTCATTTTTACCTGGTCATACATCTTTCACAATACATACACTAAGTAAAAGGCATGATATTCAGTATGCAGTTGGCTGTCAAGTATCTGGTGAAGCTACCCACATACATTAGACAGAGATTAGATTTGACTGTCAAAAGATCTGACACACATACACACAAACACAAGATTACAGCATAGGCTGTGAACTACAACCACATGCTTTACTACGTTTGGCAACAGGAGTGTTTTGGCTGACCCAGATCACCAAACTTTCCATACAACATTGTCAGACTTCGATCTGTTAGTGTCATTCTCACATCATACTGTTAATATATATTACATGAAAGGCTACCTTATGGCAAATAAGAATGCCTGGTAAAACCATTAAACCTGCAAAAGATGAAAAACCTCACTCAGTAGGACAGCAAATCTCAGCAGTGGAGGTCCCCTAACTGGAGCAGGTGGTTGCGACTATGTGTAAGTTGACAGAGCTTTTTGGCTTTTATACGCTTTGAGTTCCAGCCTTGGATTCTTCACTTGACAATGTTTCTATAGAATGTATTGTCTCAAAACCGGATTATTCATTACTTTATAGTAGAACAAAACAGGATCATCTGTATGGTAACTTTAGGACCACCTCTTGCACTTTTTAGTCCAGTTACTCTCATAAACAAGGCCTGTCTTTTAGAAGCAACTAAGAATGGAAAAGAGCTGTCAGCTGAAGAGGTTTTTCAGTTTTCAAGCTAAAAACATAGGAAACTCATTAAAATATGGTCTTTGAAGTGATCATTAACATACGCTAAACTTTGCCAACACAAACGCACACCTTCATACATCCCTGCAAAATAAGAGGAAAATTTAAAAACTTTCACTGCCGGAAAAATAAGAGACAAAAGGAATGCTACTTTAAAAACATTTTATAAATGAGGGCAAGCAGGCCCGACCCTTGGTAGCGTTGACATAACGGTACACCTGGAACTCCAAATACTTGACTTTAAAGTCATTGCCTACAGGAAAAAAGGCACAAGGATTCAAGTTTTAGAAGTCTCATTTCAAGTCTTTGAAATCTGTTCTGTGCAGTATGTGAACCATGAGAATTAGTCACTACTGTGGTTTCTGAGCCACAAAAAACACGCAGTCATAGCAGTATTTCATCATTGATAAATTATTTGCAGTGTATGTTGTATTCATAGATTCCTTTTCAGCCTGTGAACAGAAATGACAAGTTAGTAGTTATGTAAACGTTAACTATTCCATTTTGTGATGCAGAATTTGACAGTGCTGTAAATGCTTTACCAAAATAGTGTAAATGGCAATGAAAATTATTGTAATATTAGCCGGCAGCACAGAAAGCCAATATAAGGGCAAAATATTTACCTTTCTTGTAGACCAAGTGTTAAATACTGCTGTTTTCCTTCTCTCCAGTTACTGCAGTTATCCACATTTCTATGTGTGTAGAATACATTCTTCCCTGCTGCACAATGTGGCCCCTCTCGTTGGCCCATATGTCACTACAGGACGTACAAGTCGCTGGGAGGAACCACAGTGTGTGGTGGCGGTAGAGATTATTTAACCAATCTGAAGTATGGAATACCTGCAGTGTACACAGGTGGTGGCATTTCAACACACAGGATAGAAAGGTAAACTGTATTACCACATCTTTTATAGGGTTATTGTGTACAAGTAACTATGTGAGGACAAGGTTACTTTAACACCTTCTCAGCTACTATCTGTATATAAATGTTCCTTAGCACAATGCCCCATGCCCAGGGTATACAGTGCAAATAAAAAGTAAAGGAGCACTTTTTAATCAGAGTATAGCATCAGGTCAATGAACTCCTGGGATATTGATCTGGTCAGTTAAGTAGCAGAGGGTGTTTCAGCTGCTTTGGTGTTAATGAAATTACCAACAGGTGCACTAGATGGACAATGAGACGACCTCTAAAACAGGAATGGTTTTACAGGTGGAGGCCACTGACATTTTTTCCCTGCTCATCTTTTCTGACTGTTTTTCACTAGTTTTATATTTGGCTAGGGTCAGTTTCACTACTGGTAGCATGAGGCAATACCTGGACCCTACAGAGGTTGCACAGGCAGTCCCAACTCCTCCAGGATGGCACATCAATATGTGCCATTGCCAGAAGGTTTGCTGTGTCTCCCAGCAATCTCAAGAGCATGGAGGAGATTCCAGGAGACAGGCGGTTACTCTAGTAGAGCTGGACAGGGCCGTAGAAGGTCCCGAACCCATCAGCAGGACCGGTATCCGCTCTTTTGTGCAAGGAGGAACAGGATGAGCACTGCCAGAGCCCTACAAAATGACCTCCAGCAGGCCATTGGTGTGAATGTCTCTGACCAAACAAACAGACTTCATGAGGGTGGCCTTAGGGCCCGACATACTCTAGTGGGCCCTGTGCTCACTGCCCAGCACCACAGAGCTCGATTGGCATTTGCCATTGAACACCAGAATTGGAAGGTCCACCACTGGCACCCTGTACTTTTCACAGATGAAAGCAGGTTCACCCTGAGCATGTGACAGACGTGAAAGGGTCTGGAGAAGCCGCAGAGAATGTTGTACTGCCCGAAACATCAATAAGCATGACCGTTTTGGTGATGGGTCAGTAATTGCCTGGGAAGGCATATCCATGGAGGGACGTACAGACCTCAATAGGCTTGACCAGCCTTTCTCAACCAGGGTGCCTTCAGGGGTGCCTTGGCAAAATGCCCAAAAATTGTAAACAAACCAGCAGGTGGATCAATCCTGCCTTTTAGTACACAAAGCCACAGGTTTTCATTGTGCACTTTTATGACCCTCTAGCTGCCAGCATCCTAACAACCAATGACATCATCAGTTGATAAGGAGGATATCAGGTACATTCACATCATCCTTGTTTGGCCCTCCCCTGCCCCTCTCCGTCAGCACTGGGGTCACATTAGCAGAATGAGGGAGAGAAACTGAGAGACACACTGGAATAGTAGTCAGTACCAATGTGCAAAAGGTGTAATTTACCTTGGAATAATAAATCACCGCTAACGTTGGGTGTACTGGATGTGTGTAGAATAGGTTTTTACATGTTAGATTGGGGTGCCTTGAGATTGTTAGGTGTCGGGATGAAATCCTTGGACCCACTGTCAAACCCTACGCTGGTGCAGTGGGTCCTGGGTTACTCCTGGTGCACGACAATGCCCGGCCTCATATAGCGAGAGTATGCAGGCAGTTCCTGGAGGATGAAGGGATTGATACCATTGACTGGTTCCAACGCTCGCCTGACCTAAATCCAATAGAACACCTCTGGGATATCATGTTTCTGAACATCCGACACCGCCAGGTTGCACCTCTGACTGTATAGGAGCTCAGTGATGCCCTGGTCCAGATCTGGGAGGAAATACCCCAGGACACCATCCGTCATCTCATTAGGAGCATGCATCAGGCATGCATACAAGCACATGGGGGCCATACAAACTACTGAGTACCATTTAGAGTTGCTGCAATAAAAATTTCAGCAAAATGGACTAGCCTGTTGCATCATTTTTTCACTTTGATTTTCGGGGTATCTTAATTCAGTCCTCTGTAGGTTGATCATTTTCATTTCCATCAAATGATGAGGCATCCTTACGTTCCTAACACATTACCCAGTCCATATCAGTATAGATATCCAGCATGGTATTTTTCCCCATTGAGATCTGATGTGTTTTCAAAGTGTTCCTTTAATTTTTTTTGAGCAGTGTATTTATAAATGCTCTCCTTTTTAAAAGCCACCAGCCAACAGACATTAACAATTGGGATTTAGAGCCACTAGTTGCACTGACTGCTCAGGTCCCCACTGAAGATCAAGAGACAGTAAGCACAGGTCCTGATCATCTATGTCAGCTTTGACACAGTAATCACAAGCATGCTGGAGGTTTCATTGAAAAAAAAAAAACAAAAAAAAAAAACCACAACATTCAGCTTGCAGATGCTACCTTCACGTTTGCACATCCCTGCAGTTCCATGAATTCAGCAGCTTTGCAAAAAATGCAGGCACAAAAGGGAGTTAAAAAGAGAAGTACAGCCAAAGCTCTTTTGGCTGTACTTTTCCTGTGGAATCACAGGAATACAGTTCGTCCTCCACTCCTGTGACCCGTTTTCAGCTGACCGTAAGTTAAAGTCTGCTGTTGGCTGATGTCACTCAGCCAGTCCAGGCTATAGGGAAAGATCCCAACTTTAAAGTCGGGATCCGCCAAGATGTCTGGACGGGCACCTGGCTCAGCCTCTCAACAAGCTGCTGAGAGCCTGAGCCAGCTGCTCCCTTCCCCTCCACATCCCAGAGCTCCAGTGAGTTCTGGGGTGGGCAGGCAGACAGTGGCGAATGACAGTCACTGCTCTCTGCTCAGAGTGGCAGGGAGAACGGACTGCTCAGTTCCCACCCTTTGAGCCAGTGGGGACAAATGCAGCATTGGATTGATGCTGCATTCACCTAGGTAAGTATGATCTTAAAAAAAAAATCCCATACTTCTCTTTTAAGTCCAACCAGGTGCCTGCCCCCTCATGGACTTATACTTATTTATATCTGACAGATTTATGGCTCTACCAGAGGATACACTCAACACAGAGAGGGCAGAGAAGCACACAGAGAAGCTATGTCCACCTGTCCCCTCTACTGCCCATTCATAGAAGCCCTTGTATTTTGTGAATGAGTTCTCATAATACAGAGACTTCTGTGAATAAGCAGGAGGTGGAGAGGTGTGAGCACAGTAACTGCACCAAAAATACACTTGAAGTAGCTGAGACCACAGCATCCAGCTTTGGAGCTCCGGAAGATATATTTCTGGAGTACAATAAACCTGTCAGATTTAAATTAAACAGAAATCCAGGAGGTGGCAGGTACCTCATTGGACTTAACTTATAGTGAGCCATAACTTTTTACAAAAGTTGCTAAATTGCTGCAATTCAGCTTTAATGCTGTATTATAAGATTGCAAAATAAAAAATAAAAATGATGTAAATAGCTTTTTTTTACATATTTTTACATTTGGATGCATTTGTAAGTCTATATAAAAACAGAAAAGGATTTTTTATTAAAACAGGGTATCAAATATAAGCTATATACAGTGTATGTCCTTAACCACTTGCCAACCGCAGATAGCTGAATGACGGCTTCACTGCAGCCGGCCAGTTCTGGGAGGGCGTCATATGAAGTCCTCCCAAAAACGCGTCTTCCCGCGCGCCCCTGGCGATCTCCATGATCGCTGTGTCCTAAGGACACAGCTGATCACATGGAGGTGGTAAAAGGCCAATCACAGCGGATAAAATGACACAGCAGATCACCGGATAAATGCAGTTGCCGGTTATCAGCTGCACTTTCCTCACACTGTCACAGCGTGAGGAAAGTACTGCCGATAACCAGCAATTGTCAGAGGAGGGATTGGCACCAATCCTCAGGGCACTGATGATCGGTGCCCAGCAGTGCCGCCCAGCAGTGCCCATCAGAGCTGCCTATCAGTGCCTATCATTGTTGCATATTGTTGCCCTCTGTTTCCTCTTGTACCAAATTGTATTGTAACTGTAATGTCTACCTTCATTTTGTAAAGCGCTGCGCAAACTGTTGGCGCTATATTATAATAATAATAGCACCAGCTCATCAGTGAAGTCCATCAGTGCCACATTATCAGTGCTGCCCATCAGTGCAGCCTCATCAACACATCAGTAAAGGAGAAAAATTACCTGTTTGCAAAATTTTATAACAGAAACAAAGAAAAATTTTTAAAAAAAAGTTTGCTCTTTTTTGTTTACAGCGCAAAAAATAAAAAACACCCAGCAGTGACTACATACCACCAAAAGAAAGCTCTGTTTGTGTAAAAAATGTGATAAAAAATTGGGTGCAGTGTTGCATGACCGCACAATTGTCAAAGTGCGACAGCGCTGAAAGCTGAAAATTAGCTCGGACACAAAGGCAAGTGGTTAAACAAAATAACAAAAACAATTTAGGTATACAAAATTTATCAGAGTTATTGTCAAGTTAACTGATAGATGCGGATTCTGCTATATCTGGTCTTGGCATCTAGGTATCAATGACCTCTGGACAAAAAAAAAAAAAAGAAGGCTAAAAAGTACACCTGTTACTCCAGTTAAAAAAAAAATATTTACATATTACTATTTAATTAGCAAGAACCAGATTTTTAAATAGTGGGAATGGTTAGAAATGTGTCCCCACTGAGACACACAGACAGCAATAAATACCTGCCATTTGGGTCCCTGTTTGACAGATTTCCCCAGCCTCCTCAGTGACATTATAGGGACAAAAAAGAAAAAGGAATCTGTTTGGGCATTCCCTGCTCAATAAAGTACTATAAAAAAAAAAAAAAATGTTGGATGCCTCCTCGAAGAATGGAGATACCTGTATTTGGAATCCATGCTGCAATATAACATTTTTGATATCCTCATAACTCAGTTCTATAGAGAGTTCATTAGCCATGTTTTCATAGTGATACAGAAGAGGTCCTAGGAAAGAAAAAAAGATTAAACCAAAATGAATGTCTGGATAAGAAAAGGCTTAGGTTATTTGGCCCAGTGCGAATTGCTGGATTCTACGTGTTGTTTGATATAATTACATTTCAGACATGAAAGAAATAAGGAGTCTGTTTTGCTGACCTATCTCTGAAAGTGCTAGCTGACATTTGACTTCAATACTTAGTCACTGCCTTGAAACAAGCATGCAGCAAGTTAAAACCTAACATTTTCTAGATGGGGGGAAGGGGTAGTGTTAGATCTGTGTGAGAATTTAAATAGCATTTTTGCCTCTTTGTCTTCCCATTCTGGCACCCTTTTCCCAGGCAAGTAGTGAAAAAAAAAAAAAATCCTAACAGAGGTTTTAAATCCTTTTTTGCGTTCTACTAAAATTTGCTGCTACCTGTGTTCATGTTGGGGGGTTCCTTATTATTCTTGTTCTCCCATCAAACTGAAGGATGTGGAAAGATTTTTTCTCACTCTGTGTATCTGATAGGAAATCAGACTGAACAAAGACATATGGGGAAGCAAGAGGAAATCTCTTAAATATGGGGGGGAGACAGCAATTTGACATTCTAAGCATTCCTCACACTAATAAAAGAGAGCAAAAATGGTTTTGGCTGGAGTTGAGCTCGTGATTGGCGTCTGTGATACAGTATTGGTTATAAAATCTAGGCACCTATCATTTTTGGGAGTGACGCCTTCCATACTTTTCCAAAACAAATGTCCTTACAAAGCACATCATTTTATTGTGAAAGTATTTATTTAGCACGGAGTAAGGTAGTGCTTTTAACCCTACTAAGCTAAACATAACATTCTGTGACCCCGGCATAGGAAGATTTCCACACTTCTTGTCAGAGGTGGACAGACGCCTGTACTGATGGACATATGTAGACTTCAAAAGTCAACCTTACCTTAAGAAAACATTGGTTCTCTGACTGTCATAGTATGAAGATAAGGAATTCTGACTTTTCTCCGATTCCTCATGCCACATGCTTGGGCCAGTGATGCAGAACATATTTAAGCTAGACATAGCCAGATACTAGTATTTCCAAGGGGAGATCAACAATGCTAGCCTCCACATTTCATTAAAGATTTTGTTTAAATGTATTGTCAACTGGACCTAAGTGACTTATGCATTATTGTGCCCGAGCCTACTATCAAATAAAATGGCATGCACCCAAACACTTTCCTTTGTCCCACAGCAGTTATAAAAACTGCCATCAAACTCCCTGTTGCTTCACACACATCAGTTCCTTCACTGCAGCTAACAGAGGGACTTTGTTTCTTGACTTTACTTCAAGATCATATTCTATGTACTTGTTTGCAGCCAAGGAACAAAGAACACAACTATCAACATGACAAACTTGTATAGAAGGGATCCAGACTTTCAGCCAAGGATGCTTATTGTACAAAGTCCAGTAACAGGCACTTAAGCTATTTAAGTCAGAAAACGTTTTCCAGTAAAGTATTAGGTGGGTCAAGACCCTTAAAGAGGTTCTTCGGATCAGAAGTGGGAGCAGGTACCCCCCCAAACAAAAGACACTCAAAGTATGACAGAGGAGGGGGGAGGCAGGAGGAGGAAAAGCGGATCTTCCCCTTTGGGTGAAGTTCTTCTTTAACATTGGTCATGTCTCTAATTTCTATTAATGATCAATTCTCGGGGTTTAATCTTTGCTCCTGGTATTAGATCCCATTTCAAGAATTTACCTACAGAGCTAATCAAATCATTTCTGTGGTCTTCTTCAATTATATATGCATACAGGTTTCCCCAGTAGTTGCTGATTACAATACACTGAAGCTTCCTCTGGCAAAACTAATTAAAAACTGAAAGACCTGTTGTAAACTGCTGCTATTTGTAGTGGTAGGGGTAATTTAGTAAAATGACTTGGGATGACCCAACTGTTATATGTTTTTCAAGTCTCTGATTTGGATACCTTAACGGATGTCCAAAAAAGTGGATTCCCTTTTCAGGGGTCTCAATTGGAAGCAAACGTGACCCAAAATTAGATTAGATGCTTTACAACTCCCAAAAGATGGACTAGCAATACCTAATGTCAGACTATTTCTTAGCTTCCCGGATACAAGAAATCACAGGGTGGGGCACTTGAAAACTTAACCAGAGACTGATCTCTTTCCTATCATCCCAAGACTCTATTACTTCCTTTTTAGAGACTGGACATTTTCACTTAAAACAACAATATCTCACACTTTTACTCAGGCAATTACTGAGCACATTGGGTATACACAATATGCACCAATCTGGAACACCTTGACGTTTTCTAAGCTATCCACACTGGATCTGGATGGTTTTGATAAATAGATAAAAAAAAAAGTGGAACCCCTTTTCTTTAACAGTTATACCATAATAATGTTCTCACTTTTCAGTCCTTGGCAGAGCAATCTCTTTCACAAAAACAATCGTTTTTTCCAGTACTTTGATGTGTAAGGTAAAGTCTACAGGCTTGGAAAAATCAGTTTGTAAATGTATAGAAAAGTGGCTAAAAGACCGTATTCAGAGAGTAGTGGTTAATTATTCATACTCTGAATGGTCTAGGGTTGTTCGTGATGTACCACAAGGTTCAGTGTTGGGACCCTTACTTTTTAATATATTTATAAATGATATCAGGTCTGGGATTAAAAATACCATTTCAGTCTTTGCAGAGGACACCAAGCTATGCAGTGGAATAACATCTTTACAAGAGGTCTTTAACTTACAAGTTGACCTCAATGCAGTGTTTAATTGGGCAACTATGGGACAAATGAGGTTTAATGTTGATAAATGTAAGGTTATCCACCTGTGGGCTAAGAATATGCATGCATCATACATGTGAGAATACCAGCTGAAGGAATTAATGGTGAAGGATCTGGGTGTTCTGTTAGATCATAATCTTAATATTTGCATGCAATGCTGAGCTGCAGTTCCCAAAGCGAGCAACTCCTTTTTTGTATTAAGAGAGGTATGGCATGGAGAGGAGACAAACCTCATTTTGCCCCTTTACAAATCATTAGTAAGACCTCATCTGGAATATGCAGTTAGTTTTGGGCCCCAATTCACAAAAAGGATATCGGGGAACAGGAGAGTACACAGAAGGGCAACCAAACTGATAAGAGGCACGGAGGAAAGGTTATTATCAACATGTGTAAATACATGCAGTAAGTGGTCCACCCACATAGTGAACTTATTATAGCATTATTCACTTTAAGGTCATCACAGAGCACAAGGGGGCACTCTTCAAGTCTGGAGGTAAAGAGATTTAATATCCAAATATGGAAAGGTTTCTTCACAGTAAGAGCTCTGAAAATGTGGTATAGACTACCTCAAGAGTTGGTTCTGGCTAGCTCAGTAGTCTGCTTTAAAAAAAGGCCTGGATTCTTTCCTAGATACACTTAGGCCACTTGCACACAGTAATCCCCCCCCCCCACTGGAGTAAATTGGATTATGCTTTATTGGGGTTTTTTGCCTACCTCTGGATCAACTGTGGGTATAGGGTTGTGTATGTAGGATAGTATTTTTTTTTCCATTTTTTTCCATTGGTTGAACTGGATGGACTTGTGTCTTTTTTCAAAGAGACCAACTATGTAAAAAGTCAACATGCCTTACAGATACAGGTCTCATACAACCCCTTCAATTGAGAATTGTTCCCGAATCCTTACAATGGTGAATTCTACAAACCTGACCAAAAAGGTATTGATAGGAGACCTTTACTCCACCCTTATGGTAGCATCTAGCTCTAAAGTAAGCAATTGAATCTCCTAGATTGTAAGCTCCAAGAAGCAGGGCTCTCCTTTCCCTTTTGTATTGAACTGTATTGTCTCCCGTTATATTGTAAAGCGCTGAGCAAACTGTTGGCGCTATATAAATCCTGTATAATAATAAAAATAACTGAATGCACAATTTCAGTCAGTGCTGATGGGGGAATCCCTCTCCAAGCAGTATTGTGTTCTATTGATGGGTGGCCTTCTCTGCCAGAAAAACACAATGATCACTGCTGGTGCCAACAGTGATAGCAAGAAAAAAAAAAAAAAATCAGACAGGCTACTAGTACTGAAGAAAATCGACGGATCGCATCTCAGCTGGTCCTGGCTGAATTGGCCAATAATTGATCCATCAATGTCAATTTGACCTCCTTTAGATTTACCAAAACTTTATAATAAAAGGAGATACCACCTATGCACTACATAGTTGATGGTAGATCTAAAATAGATTGTATAAGCAGGAAAGAGTCAAGCGGGGGGGAGGGAACTGAACATGGCACCGTGAGGCTGTATACTTCAGGAGCTCCAGACTTTCACCATTAGAACTATGGAATAAAAGATCAGACTCCGGCCCTACCTAACCTGTTCTGTGTGGCCAATGGTTAGCGGGAGGTCCCGGTCTGTGTAGCGTGGTGTATGCAAAAGAGACAAACAGAGGGAGCACCTGCCTACTGCATTACCTTAAAAAATGTATTTATTGTGTAAAAATGGTGATATACTTACAAAAGGATAAAATATCAAAGGCACATCATATGAAGTTCAGCAAAGTCCAATCTCACCAGATGATGTCTGTATAGGGACTAGTGGACCTCCAAATGGCGGACTTGTTTTAAAGCCTTGCCTCTTCCTCAGAGCCAGTATCTACAATGTGTCCTCTCTTAAATGTGCTTGTTTCTAAGGGGTGGGTGTTTGGCAGTCTCACCCATGGGAATAAATAGCAGGTATGCCAGATGCTTTTGGGGGTGGAGCCAGAGGTCCCAATTGTGTGCATAGCCACAAATGTGAATGATCAATAAAATACAATAAGTCTATATGATTTATATAAAAGTATAGGATTATAAACATAATTTAAGTCATACTGTATATAAAACGCATGATGCCATAAGGGTCAGAACCCCCACATTGGATATAGCTGTATGGACAAGTGGATCATGTAGATGTGGGGTCCCCTGTAACCACAGTGTACTAAGTCAGCAAGTCAAAAGGCGTACTATACATGGTTATCATGCATGTGGGTGCTCAAAGCCCGATGTAACAAGGATATAAATGATGTTTACTCACATCTAATGTGGTAGTAATGGTCCAAAGTGTCCTGTGACACTGGGCTGAGAGCTAGATGGTACTAGATGGGCTGGAACAGGTAACAATATTGTATTTTACTCAAATGAGTGAAAAGAGGAAAGGCATAGGGAAGGTGGAAGATAAAAGCTGAGGTGGGAATTGATAAACATGGGATTATATTATTATACAGTATTTATATAGCGCCACAAGTTTGCTCAGCGCTGTACATAATGGGAGACAGTACAGTAACAATATAATGCAATACAAGAGGGGTTTGAGGGCCCTGCTCCTTGGAGCTTACAATCTAGGAGGGAGGGGAGAGTGGTACAGGAGGAAATAACTGTAGGGGATGGAGTGGTGGGAAGAGCGGAGGAGATCAGCAATTAGGTGAGGGCTGGGTAGGCTTCTCTGGTTTTCAGGGTGCGCCTAAAGGTGAGGAGGGAAGGTGACAGTCTGACGGATTGGGGTAGTAAGTTTCAGAGGATGGGGGAAGCCCTGGAGAAGTCCTGGAGACGGGCATGGGAAGAGAAGACCAGGGAGCTGGAGAGTAGGAGGTCTTGTAAGGAGCGGAGAGTGCGTTTTGGGTGATAGATGGATATCAGGTGGGTGATGTAGTTTGGGGCAGTGTTATGGATAGCTTTGTACATCAATGTTAATATTTTGAATTTTATGCGTTGGGCAATCGGAAGCCAGTTGAGGGACTGGCAGAGGGGGAGGCGGATACGGAGCGGTTGGTGAGGTGGATGAGTCTGGCCGCAGAATTCAGGATAGACTGAAGCGGGGATAGCTTGTGTTGGGGTAGGCCGGCGAGGAGGGAGTTGCAGTAGTCAAGTCGTGATATGATAAGGGAGTGAATGAGTTGCTTTGTGGTTTCAGGAGTTAGGAATGTGCGTATTTTGGAGATGTTGCGGAGGTGGAGTCTGCATGAATTTGTCAACGATTGGTTCTGGGGCTGGAAAGACAGATTGGAGTCTAGAATGACACCTAGTACTTTGGCATGCGGGGTGGGGCTGATGGTGGCGTTGTTGGTCGTGATGGAGAGGTCGGGGGGGGGGGGGGCGCTGGGGGGGGGAAACTAGGAGCTCGGTTTTAGCAAGGTTTAGTTTGGGGAAGTGGAGTGACATCCAGTCTGATATGTCGTTCAGAAGGCTAGTGATTCGGGTGGAGACTGAAGGGGTGAGGCGAGGGGTGGAGAGATTTGAGTGTCATCGGCGTAGAGATGGTAGTTGAAGCCGTGGGAGTGTATCAGTTGACCAAGGGAGGAGGTGTAGATGGAGAAGAGAAGGGGCCCGAGGACAGAACCTTGGGGGACTCCAACAGAGAGGGGGAGTGAGAGGGAGGTGGCAGCGTTATAGGTGACGCTGAAGGAGCGTTGTGATAGATAGGAAGAGAGCCAGGAGAGAGTGGAGTCTCTGAGGCCAAAAGAGTATAGTTTTTTGAGGAGGAGGGGGTGGTCGACCATGTCGAAAGCCGCAGAGAGGTCGATGAGTAATAGCACTGAGTAGTGGCCTTTGGCTTTGGCGGTTAGTAGGTCGTTGGTGAGTTTGAGTAGGGCGGTTTCGGTGGAGTGTAGGGGATGGAAGCTAGATTGTAGGGGATCAAGGAGGTTGTTGACAGTGAGGTGGGAGTTTAGGCGATTATAGGCTAAGCGCTCAAGGAGTTTGGATGAGAATGGAAGCAGGGAGATGGGTCTAAGGTTGTTTAGCTCGGTGGGACGCAGGGAGGGTTTTTTAAGTATGGGAGTGATGTGCACATGCTTCAGAGGGGAGGGGAATGTGCCAGCAGAGAGGGAGAGATTGAAGATGTGAGTGAGGGAGCGTAGGATGGAGGAGGAGGGTGATCGTAGGAGTTGTGTGGGGACAGGGTGAAGGGGCAGGTAGTAAGGTGAGCTCCAGAGAAGACCTTAGTGACCTCTTCAGTGGTAGCAGAGAGTGGAGTGTTGAGGGGGTCTGAGTGTGGGGAATGTTGGGCGGGGTAAAGGTCTGGACAGTGGCGAGGTCGAAGGAAAGGAGTGATGGGGGGGCATTTCGTGTGAGGGATGCTAAGTGGGGCGGAAGTCTGAGCAGTGGTGATGCCCCTGCGAATTGCGTCGATCTTGCTTTGGAAGTGGTTAGCAATCTCGTGGGCCCCATGGACCTCTAGATCCTCAATGAGTCTACCAGGGAGGAGGGAACCCAGGGTGAAGATCCAATATATCTCTCTCATACATAATCTCTGGAATCTCCTACCACTGTCTGAATCGCCTCTGACTGATTCTATGCCAAACAGTCTTAAGCCTGATGGATTATTATCATGCTTTCCCTGAAAATGTCATGGCACTGTGTGCCGAGACCCCTTGGCAGCTGGTGGTTGGCGGGAGGTCGGAGGAGCTTCGTGGCCTTGTCGGAACAGGAGGCGGCGGCTTTAGAAGAAGGGAGGGATGCTGGGAGCACCCATGTGACAGCGGTAGGAACCCCGGGAGTCTCTGGAGAGCAGAGACCCAGCGGAGTAGGAAGCAGTTGTGCACACAGGGGATGCCCCCCATTAATACACACACACCATCTGAGACACCTCAAGACCCTCCACAGTCACACCATAAATATTGGAAACCCTGACTGGAAAGCCTGAATGAGATGGAGCAGTGAATAGGGATCGAACAGCCCCACATTTTTGGCACAGACGGTGATGGTGAGTTGTCATGGGTAGCAGCAAACACTTAAAGATCTGCTGTATATGCTATAAAGGTTGTAACTGTCTGTTTGAATGATTGTGTGGATGAAAAAGAACACTGCTTGGTGGTCTCAGGGGCTGATGGGACTGAAAAAAAAACATTTTTACTTTCAAAGCACGACAGGAGGGGTCATCCAGGGACTCAAGAAGAAGAGGAAAGAGGGCTATCTCAGGGACGGTAACACTGGAAAAGTGTAAATCCAGTAGTAAATCCTTATCGATATGAAGAGTAGATCTATTAAAGGGAGGGGGGGGGGGACAAAAAAACCCCAATCAAATGCAAGTACAAGCCTAATAAGAAAATATATGTCACCACAGAAGAAAAGCCGAGAAATCCAAACTCCGGAGAAACCGCATGGAGTAAACAAAGTATGATGGAGATCAATCTAGATTGTCATTTGGGATACTGGAAGGGAACCAGATTAAAGAAGCTATAAATACGGAAAGTGTAATAGAACAAGGAAACTAGGAATAACAAGCAGCTATGTCACAAATGCCCACAAAAATAGAAATGGCGAAAATGTTTGCAAAATTAGAGTACTCCATGAAGTATTACACAAAGACCTGGGACGAGTATTGACTCGAGTTGAAGAAGTACAGAGGAAAATGGAGACACATGCCCAATTAATTGTTAAACTAGAAGCGAAGGTGGAAGAGATACGAAGAGAACAGAGAAAGCTCTCATACAAATTGGAAAATCAAGAGAACAGATAGAAGGAACAATCTAAGGATCCGGGGCCTACCAGAAGAAACTCAAGGAGAGGACTTACGGGATAAAATAAGGAGAATGTTCAATCCAATGATGGTAGACCAGCAGCAGAGCACTTGAAAATAGACAGAGTGCTTAGGTCTAGGCATCCTCAAGGGGCAACATCAGATACCCCCAGAGATGTGATAGTCCGATTCTACCATTATGAAGATAAAGAAAGAATTTAGAAGAAATTGTGTAGGATCCCTGAAATAAAATTGCAAATTTTCACTGACATTGTACCTGAGACATTGGCCAGAAGATGATCTCTAAAACCGTTGTTCAATCAGATGAGGGAGAAAAATGTTCAATACAACTGGGGATTCCCTGCATGCTTGATTGGGTGGAAAGATGGGAAATCGGCGAGAGTGAGATTACTAGAAGAGTTAAGTGACTTTTGTGAAAGACTAGATCTACAGAAAGTGGACATTCTGGGGTGGTCAGAGGGGTCTAAGAAGAGTGCAGTGTTAGAAAACAGTTGTTACATAGTAATGCGATAGGGAGTGAAAGTTGGGGGGGTGGCCAAGGGGCGTTCCTCCTTTTATGCCAATATTTTATGTAATTGGTTGTCCCCTTTCCTCGGAAGTGGTCTTGAGGTAAAGAAATAGATGACACTGGACAGGCATAATGATAAATAAAGTAGGAGGGGTTAGGAAGGAGGGAACTCTGAGGAAGATAGGGAAGGAATTACTACAAGGAAATGGCGGTATGTCAGGAGGCAAAAGATGCTATCGAATTCTTGACCCCAATGATGCGAGCTAGGGGTCAGAGCTGGCGTGCGTGTTTTGAGTCTCACCCTGGAATAGGAATTGTTAGTGGTAATAAACCATGACAGATTCAAGGGCAAGTATTCGGCCAAGGGTTTTTTTTAAGAGTAACACGGAGAAGAGAGAGGGAGGGTAGAATGGGGAAGAGGGGGCGGGATAGATTGGGTGGGGGAAATCTTTATGTTCCAAATCAAGGAAAAGAGAAATAGCAGCAGAAATGAGTTTGATCAATTTCATAACGTGAAGGGATTAAACACTCCGACTAAAAGACATAACATTCTTAGGGAAATACATCAACACTCTATACCGGTAGATGTAGTGGTAGTGTTTCTACAAGAGACACATATCTCAAGATACAAATGTCAAGCTATACTTGAGACAATATCCAACCTGGTATTATGCGGACTCACCAATAAAAAGGGCTAAAAGGAATAGTAACTGGGTTTGGAAAAAATGTAAGATTCACGTTAGAAGAAAGGGTGGTGGATCCAAAAGGTCATTTTTTATTTCTGAGAGGAAACCTACGGGGACTAGAATGTACGTTAGTTAACATTTACTGTTCTAATAAGTGGTATTTCTCGAGGGTATGCTTAGAAAACTTATAGATTTTAAGAGGGGTAGTTTTTGGCAGGAGATTTTAATTTCTGCATGGATCCATGAATGGACACGTCATCGCGTTCGCAGAGAAATGGAGGTAAAAAATTTAAATCTGTTAAAAAGATGCTACATCAATGCAAATTGATTGACACTTCGAGTGTTAAAACACCCAAGAGAAAGTGATTATACCTTCTCCCCAGTGCATGGGATGTAGTCACGACTGGATTATATGAGTGTGCACAGACAATTGGAATCTATGGTAAAATCTAACGTAGAAGTAATGTCTATATCTGACCGTGCACCTGTCACAATGAGACTACGGGTGGGAGGAGAGCGGTACAAAATAAGTATGTGGAAATTAAATGAGATGTTTATACAAGATCCAGCAATAGAAAAAAGATTAAAGAAGGAAGCAATACTTTATGTCTAACGAGACTGAGGAGGTATCTGTTGCTACAATTTGGGAGGCACACAAGGCATATATCAGGGGAATTTTGATTTCAATAGGGGTGAAAAAAAAAAAAAGAAAGATCGGGAGAAGAAAATAAGGTTATTGACGGAGGAGTTCTATATTTAGAATAGCTACATAAAAAAAAATGTATTTAGATATACAACTAAAGATAATTCTAAAAAGAGAAGAGTTAAAAGATCTTATGGAACAGGAAACAAGGAGGATTTTTAATAAAGTTTCAAAAGAAAGACATCAGTGGGGGAATAGACCAGGAACATATTTAATGAGAAAGGTAAGGGAAAAGAAATCAAATAATTTTATAGAAAAAATGTAAATGAAACAAGAGAAATGGCACTATCCACCACTGATATCGCTAACACACTTAAAAAAAATAACAGCAGGTTGTACGGAGTAAAATCTAAGAACCAAAAAGAAACAGAGGAAGAAATAAAGGAAAAAAAAGGCAGATATATTTAAAGGAGGCCGGCTTACGAAGACTGACGGAAGCAAAATTATTAGCTTTAGAAAAACCTATTTCCCAGGAGGAATTTATTAAACCATTGAAGAGTATGGCTGTAGGAAAGAGTCCCGGACCTGATGGATATAGGGTGGGATATTATAAGAAATTTAGACAACAACTTTTCCCCAAAATATGTACATATATGAATGCGTTAGAGGAGGGGTTGGAAATGAGAGAAGAGCCACTGCAAGCATATATAACAATGATACCTAAAGAGGGGAAGGATGGGTCACAGCGTGCCAGTTATAGACCTATATCATTACTGAACATAGACACAAAATTATTCGCTAAGTACTAGCAACTAAGATGAAAGAGCTGATGCCGGAGTGGATACGCTTAGATCAAGTGGGATTCATTCCAGGCAGAGAAGGTTGGGACAATGGATTGAGATCACTGCTCCTTCTGAAAAAAAAACAAGAGAGAGAAGATGCCGAAGGTAATCCTGTCGATTGATGCGGAAAAAGCTTTTGACAGGGTAGACTAGGGATTCATGATAGATACGTTAGAGGCATTAGGATTAGGGTCCAAAACGTTAAAATGGATAAAAAAAAAAGCCATATATTGTCCTGTCAGCAGTTGTAAAGGTCAACAGGTCCCTATCACAGTTTTTTTTAAATGAATAATGGTACAAGACAGGGATGTACACTTTCTCGCCTGTTATTTGTAATATCTCTGGAACCACTATTAGCGACGATAAGAAAGAGGGTAGATGTAACAGGAATCAGGATAGGAGACGTGGAACACAAGGTAGCGGCATACGCAGATGACATGTTTTATATTGAAAAACCCTAAACTAACGTTACCTAATTTAATGAGATTATTAAAATACTACGGAGAGTTAGCAAATTTGAAAATTAACCCCTCAAAGTCAGAGATTTTAAATATGTTCCAAAGATGCGGAAACAGACTTTGCAAAAAGATTTTTCTTTTACATGGAGGGAAAAAGAATTAAGCTATTTAAAGAATAAAGTCAACTTCCTCAATAAAGAATTTATATCAGACAAATTATATTCCATTAATAAACCAGATAAAGGATGAATTGAGGAAAATCTCAATGGGATGGCTTTCCTGGATAGGTTGCATAAATATGGTAAAGACCGTGATTGTACTGAATAGTTTCACATGCTCCCAATACATTTACCAGGATCTTTCTTTGCAACCCTAAAAAAAAAAAAAAAAAAAAAAAAAAAAAAAGATACTCGGGTATATATGGGTAAATAAGAAACCAAGAGTTAAATATGGAAAGGGGGTTTAAACTTGCCTAACTTTAGGAAATACTATATTTCGGTGTTATTACCATGAATAGTAGATTGGATACATAATCCACAGGGGAAATGCTGGGTAAAAATGGAAGGAACACTTAGTAAGGCACAGTTAGACAGGATTATCTGGTTGTCACATCAGTCTCATATAATGGATGAAAATACAAGCACTTTGACACCGAATGTATTAAGGATTTGGGATGTAATGCACAAGCAAATGTGATGGAAGTACAATTCAATATTAATACCACTGGTGGAAACAGCGTTTTTCCCACCAGAGAAAGATAATATTTCAGGGAAATGGATAAAAGATAGAAATGCGTGCTTAAAGGCTATAGTAGATAAGAGGAAATTATGTTATTTTCAAAATGTAAAGAGTAAAAAAGATTTAATTTTCACATTAGATGAGTGGCGTTATTACCAACTAGGACAATTTGTTGCAGCTCTCCTGCAGCCACTAAGGACGGATGAGGACATGTATTCATTCTAACGAATGTGGAGTTCAAAAACATGTCACCTCTAGGATCTATAAGATCCTTATTGAATTAGCTGGATCTGATTCTCCATTGTACTTCGAGAAGTGGGAAAAGGAGCTTATAACAAAACTGAATAAGCAACAAAAAAAAAAAATATTTAAATTAACACATGGGGTGATGAACATGAACACTGTCGAAATGAATCATAAATGTTTAGTAAGATGGTATATTGCACCTAGTGTAGCACATAAACAACGTTCAGAAGTTTCATCTTTATGTTGGAGGGGGTGGGGACCAAAGGAACAATGGCACATACAGTTATGTCCATATATATTTTAGTTTTTTCAGGTATTTATCAAAACATATTAAAGCTATAGTTATATAATGGATATCAGCTGAAAGTATGTACATCCAAATTGGAGGAAGATTTTAGGAATTAGAGCCCTTAAGAGTAGTCACACCAAATGATTTAGGTTTTGGTCATCTATTTTTTACAATTAATAGTTTATACTATTTTCACCTGTCTGTGGATCCTAAAATTGCACTTTTGAGTATCATCCCAGGTTTGATCTCTCAGACATTTAAATTATTGGTAGTATGCTTACTCTTCCTAACTCATAAACTAGTGGCCCAGAAATGGTAGTCTCCCACCCTTCCATCAATTGTGCAATGAAAAAATGCAGTTAACATTCTTGAAAGGAGAAAATGAATCTATCAACATGATGCCCCAAAGTGTTTAAGTAATTATAGCAGTAAAGAACTCCTTTGGTTCCGCAGTCAGCAAAGATCTGCAGGGAAAAGGATTCACCATTTCTAAGAAGGGAGCCTCCCCCCCCCCCCCCCCCCCCGTTTTTTCCTTTCTCGCTTTTCCTCCTTTTCTTTTTTCTTCTGTTTGAGACCTTTGGTACTATGGATTATTTTGGCTGTGTTTGATTCCTCTCCCCTTTATTGGTGGGTTTTTCTGGGCACTTCCGGGGGGAAGTTTTGGCATACTCATGCGGGACCCTCCCTTGGGCATCTGTTTTTGTCCGTAAGCAAATGTTCAATCACCCGTGCAATTTATGAAGTTGGTATTTCACTATTGCATTGTATTTTGCTCTATGCTATATGTTTAGGTTATGTTCTATTGTAGACAGTTCTCTTGCTCATTTTTCCTCCTGAGGAAGCAGTGTAGGCCACAAAATATGTAGAGGCACAGCTACATATTGCACTCCTATATTGTATCATCTGGAACTGGTCTTATCAACTGGTGTGATCAGCAACTTATTTGAAGAACTCTGTGCGACCTGATATGAGTCACAACTTGACAATTTGTCAATTATTTTAATAATGTATCTTTAGGTTATTATTTTTAAGATGTGTAACAAAAATTGTTTGTATTTTAATTATACATAGTTGTTGTTTCTTGGGTAATAAGATTGTCCAAAAGATCTGAAGTGTTTGTGCTCCCATGTTTTTTTAATAGGGATATCCCAAAAAGAAACCTAGGCACAAAATCTGTTACAGTATGTCTTAAGTTTCTCACTAGTACTTTATGTGGTTCATGATACAAAATATCCAAATATACCATATACTGTCAAGTTAACACCTCCCCAGCCCAAAGACTCCTGCCTTCTACAAATGTAACACCTTGTGATTTATAAATTGTGCAATGGTTGATAGAGTCTGAAATGTAATGGGAAATTATAGAAGGAATAGACATCAGTTTAAAAAGCTAATTAAACAGTGGGCATATTCTATTTCAGAAGACGTTAGTCTAGGACAGCCAAAAGGTGCATTTCATTTACTGGATCTTACTGCATCGCAAAAAAATGTTTGGAGAATAATAATAATAATAATTAGTAAACAGTAATAGTAATACCTAAATTAATCCATAGGCCACCTGGCTTGAGAATTTTCCAGATTGTCTCTATATAGTCCAGAACATTGTGAGCAGTGTCTATAAAGAAACATGTTGCTATGCAATCCCATGTATTTGCTGTAAAACACAAAAGGCAAAAGAGAATACTAAACAATACTATTTAGTGTATACCAGTAAATTGTTTAGGATGCAAATGATGTAAAACAGATAAGACATGTTTAATCTGCAAACATTAACCATTTTCTAACATATACAGTAGGAGTATATATCATCTTTAGAGATCCTAAGGTGTTCCAAAGCCTCATGAGATACCTGCAATTTTCAAACTGCATGCTGAACATAAAAGGGATGAAAGTGTCTTGGATCCTATACAAATACATGAAAATAATGTATGCGCATGGAAGAAGAAAATCATTTTAAAAAAAAATAACTGCAAAAGAAGGCAGTCAATATTAGCTTGTCCTTCAGATCTCTCTATTGGAGAGCTATGCTCCCCAGCAGGATTTTAACATCCAGCACAGCTAATGGGAGTGTTAGTTGCCTGGTCCCATGCCGCAGATTGTCATTCCATCCACTGGTCCCTACATCAGTACAAAACACATTAATGACATAGGGGCCAGCAGATGGAACCACAGTGCTCAGCAGGGAACAAAGACACTTGATATGTCTTAAGTGTTGGATATAAAGGTTCCACAAAGGCCTTAACATTGCAAGAGGCTAAATATCTGAATAATGGGTGTCAGTGCAGGTTAGTATTAAATTGGTAGTAAAGTCATCAGAAATAATAATAAAAAATGGGCCCCCTGCAGGTTTTAGTTAATGTATGGAGCCCTCTAGTGCAACGCTGTCATGGCTCCCCTAGCACTTCCATCTTCACATGGTCCCCCGTCTGGGTTTTGTATCTTCGGCTGCTTAAATGGGCAGGCCGTGGTGATGTCGCTCCTGTGCATGTGGAGTCAAATCACCGCGGTACACAGAGCAGGCCATAAACGTGTTCAGATCACATTACTGCCGACAGGCAAAACGGGACATTTCTAGGGTCTTTTCTATTACAAAGACCCTGCCTGTCAGCAGATTTTAACACTTTGATTTCACTACCACGTTAACCACTTCCCGACCGGCCGTTGCATATAAACGGCTGGACGGTGGCACTGCAGGGTCGGGTGGCCGTTTATAAACGGCCTCCCCGCACCCTGCTTGTGCGCGCTCCCTGGGAGCGCACAGCACCGTGATCCGGTGCCCGCTGTGTCCTCTGGACACAGTGAAACACCGATCGTCGGACGGGACCACTGTACGAGGTCCCGATCATGTGATCACTGATTAGCCAATCAGTGATCACATGCAAAGTAGTAAGCAAGATGTCACTTGTGACATCATTGCTTACTATGTGTGAAATCTGTGAATGATCACAGAGGTCACATGGTACAAGGCTATTCACAAAAGCCTTGTACCATGTGACAAGCTGTGACCAATCACAGCTCACTCAGTACTTCTCAATGAGTGCAAGAATACACACAGAGAGAAAGAGAAATGATTGCTTTTACATCCTATATGGGTGTAAAAGCAATCAGTGTAAAAAAAAAAAAAAAAATCTTCATCACCCCCCACAAGTAGTACAGTGTCACCATGGTGACACTGTACTGCTAGGGTGACAGTATGTAAAAAAAATAAAAAAAATAAAAAATAATAATTTAAAAAAATAAAATAAAAATGTAAAAAAAAATGTTTAAAAATTATAATTTTTGGTTATAAACTAATTTGGATTTTTTTTTTACTAAAAAGATAACGGAATAAATTTTGGCTAAGATTTATGATGAAATATTATTTATTTGTAAAATTTTATAAAAAAAACACTTTTTTTCAAAATGTTTGGACATTTCATTTACATAGCAAAAAAAATACAAAATACAAATCCCAGTGGTGAATAAATACCACCAAAATAAAGCTTTATCTGTCTCAAACAAATGGTAAAAAATTCATTTGGGTACAGTGTTGCATGACCGCGCAATTGTCATTCAAAGTGTGATAGCGCTAAAGCTGAAAATTGCCCTGGTCAGGAAGGGGGTAAAAGTGTCCGGTCTGGAAGTGGTTAATGCTGTTCTTTTGCAGTTAGTTTTTTAAACAGTGACAGTGTTGTTTTAAAATATGCATCCGATTTATAAAGGAAAAAAACAAACAACCAGCTTTATACTTTTTCCGAGATGGAATATTGGTGGGAAATTTATGCACTGAAGTTTTTGTGAGGCAGACTGGCTATGCCGGGACAGGAAGCCATGGATATATATGTAAGCCCATGGTATATAGATGGACTTTTTTCCAAGTGTTTATGGAAGCCTGTATGCGGATATAAGCCATGTATGCAGATAGAACTGAGCATAGCTAACTTTCAAGTTTTCTTTTCCAGATGTGGCAATCAGACTGCTCTATTAGGAGTTAATATATGCCAGGTCACTAGTATTATCCCCATTGTTCAGGTATTACATAGCAGAAATCAAAAACAGTAGCATGAACAGTAAAGCAGATTTTAGCTTTGATAGATGCAATTCTTACGCCACTGTGTTTGGTTTTTTTCACAATAATTAATCTGTTGAATAAACCCCAAGGATTAGATGATCAGAATTGTGTCTATTGATTGGCCAGTTCATGTGAGGATTGAACACAAGAGCCTGTATAAATACCACTCCAGGGAAGAGAAGTATTTTGTATAATTTTTTACAGTGGCATAGTTTTCCAGCACCACTTCGTCTGTGACTTAAAATAAAGAGAAGCTCTCAGGAGAACTCCAGGAAAATTTGCTTTATTTTGCTGTACTCTAAATTTCCTATTACAAAGTATTTACAATATCCTCTTTATATCATCCAGAGTTTTGGTAACATCATTTTGCTCCACATCTCTTCAACCAGGGACTGCCATGGTTTTGTTTTTCTACTTATAAAATTGTCACACATCAACACTATCAGAGAAACACAATGACCAGTTTAACAAATGCTGTGGCTTAGCACAGTAGCCATGTTAGTATGCAAGTGGTATTGTGAGAGCTCAACAAATGAGAATCTCCACTACAATGCAGAGTATATTGATACCATTACACAATGCTAAGTGACAGGAGAACCACAGACCAAGTGCTGCTGACAGCGAGAGAATACATTCAAGAAGGGATAACTAAGCAGAACATAAATTATGGACTGTGAAATATATACATAACTGATGAACAGTGTAGTAACACATTTTTTAATTGGAAATCTGCTTATGAGGAAGGTGATCATACAATTTGATGGCTGTTTTTTTTTTTCTCTACAGCTTTTATGCATTTGTTTTTCACTGCAAGAGCAGGATATACTTTTCAAGTCAAAATGGCATGTCTCCACTAAGTAAAGTTTCACTTTTTTAACACAGGTTGCTTGTAGTAGCAATACTACATCTGAAAAATCAGGTGGCTTGTAGTAGAAATACTCTACCTGTCTCATTTAGGTATGGCAAGTCACAGAAGGAAATGTAATTGGTTACTACAACCTACACAGACCTTTTCAATTCCACCATACGTTTGTATGTATCCACTGCTTTTCTTTAAAGCATGGAGGATTGGATTACTTATCAAGGACCTTTTTACTCACTGTTATCTGAATATATTTCCTGGAAGTCTCCTGCAGTCATGGAAAAATTTGAATTTGTTGGGAGATCATGAGGATTGACATCAGGAAAGTAAACAGGTCTTACTTGATCAGCCGATCTCACGTTGTTGCTAAACTGATGGATCCAAGGATAAAGTTTAAAAGCATTAACGTGTGAACATCTGGAAAAAATAGACAATCATATAACAAAAGCTTTAGAAACCAGTAGTTAATTATCCAAATGGATATCCTACAACAGAGTGAATGAATATCCCAACAGAGAAAAAAAAAAAAAAAAAGAAAAAAAGACAGGATTTTAAACTCTTAAGCAGCCCATAGAAAATTCAGTTTGTTTTTTTCATTCAACCAGCAGGTTTGAAAAAAAAAAAAAAAAAATCCTGACACAATTACCCCCTCACACACACATTTGAGGTGGAAGGTGGAATCACTCCTGCTGAATGTTCTGACAGCAGGGTTTTGACCCCCGAGGACGCTCTACAGTGCAAACGCATTGGATGCAGTTAAGTGCTGACATCACGCCGCTGCATGGACTGTATGCGGCAGCCATAATTGTCAGTGCTGACTGATGCTATTTGATCCCATATGCTTTAATGTGCTTTAAATTGAATTTTTAATAAATGCTACAGTATGAGAGAACTTTCAGGCTCCAGTCTGTGAGCATTCATTCTATATAGCGGTAGTATTTATCATCCTGTCCTGGATGGCGGTGCTGTACTCAGTGTTGCAGCCAGTGAAGTGATACCTTAAAAAGGGACTGCAATCAGAATGCCGCTTACATTTAGGCAGCCATAACGTCTGGCGAGTGCGGAGTGCTGGTGGTGGCAGCTGCAAGATATAGACTCACAAAGCTTTTTTACAAAGTCCACATCATAGTAGTGGAACCTTGTTGCACTTTACCATATATGAACTGATTATGTATTTCACATATGGGACTGGTGGATTGTATCATATTGGTGAATTGGATTATTTGTGGATGAATTGCACTTTATTCTAATTTTTTTGCACTTACTAGATATCAATTTTATAGTCATATTGCTATGGGCACTGCACCTTAAATTTATTTATAAGGATTTTTTGTATAATACCCTCGCTGCAAGCTGCCTATTTGTCTTCTTCCAGGCGCTGACAAATACATTTTAAGACAATGTGTAAGAATTGTACGATTTTCCCTGATATAGGGGTGGTGTGTACCCAGAGATTTATTTCTGAATTACAGACAGCTGTGAGACTGCATAGGAAACATCAGCACTGGACGCAGATGATCATTTTTTCGGGGTAGCATTCACCCATGGTTGACCTGCTTTCGAAGCAGGAGGTTCACCTGGAGGAACAATAAAAATAGGTAGCCATAGGCCTAACTAATGCTGCTTACTATATTTTGGCCACAGTATTGCAATGACCTGTTTGGAAATGTGGGAAATACTGCAAACATTTAAACATGTCAAAGGGGGGAAAGGAAGGATAAAAGTACTGATTTCACTGCACATTGTCAGCTTCATATAGAGTCTGCCTGACTTTCTGGCATAAGGAAATCCAGCATAATTTAGCTCTTTCCGCTCCAGTCTTACTGTCCCCAGCCAGCACCTTTTAATAATTGGATTTTAGTTTTTTTTACTCATTGAGACCAAAAATCACATGTGAGAGTTACAAATACAGTCTGCCTAGGAATGCTCACACCTCCAGACTGACATCCACCCATTAAGGCTACTTTCCCACTGAGGTGTGTTTGAAGCATTTTTGCGTTAAAAAAAAGCACCTAAAAAGCTCAAGAAAAATGCTTACCTAGGAATGTGAATGTATATCTATGAAAGTTTTCACACTGAGGCGTTGCGCTTGCGGTGTAAAAACTTCTGCTTGCAGTATCTTTGGGGCATGTTTGGGGTAAAAAAAACAAACAAAAAAACAAAAAAACAGCTCTTGCCATTGAAATCAACGGAAAACACCTAAAAAACACCTGTAAAGCGCTTAAAAATGCCGCAAATACACCTCTGAGAAGCATTTTTGGTGCAGTTTTTAAGTCACATGTCCTTTAAAAAAACGTTCAAAAAGCGGGGTAAAAAAACACCCCATGCATTTTTGCAGCGGATCAGTGTGAAAGTAGCCAAAAGGTAATCAAATTTGCAAAGCTCCCCCAAAGAGTCAGCCCACTGCTTACATCAGGACTAAAGGCTCATGATAGGAATACTGAGGCAGTGTGCTATGATGTTTTTAGAAAACCTGCAGTGGGGAAAATAATTATTTGATCCCCTGTAGATTTTGTACGTTTGTCCACTTACAAAGAAATGAAGGGTCTATGACTTTTATCATAAGTGTATTTTAAATGATAGACAGAATATCAACCAAAGAATCCAGAAAAAAAACACATGATACAAATGCTATAAATTAAGTTGCAGTTCAGTGAGCAAAATAATCAGCTTTGCACACATCTCAGGAGAGATTTTGGTCCACTCTTCACAGATCTTCTCTAAATCCTTAAGGTTTCTTGACTGTCACTTGGCAACTCGAAGTTTCACCTCCCTCCATATATTTTCTATAGGATTGAGGTCTGGAGACTAGCTAGGCCACTCCATGAACTTAATGTGCTTCTTCTTGAGCCACTCCTTTGTTGCTCTGGTATGTTTTGGGTCACTGTCATGCTGGAAGACCCATCCACGACCCATCTTCAGTGTTCTGGCTGAGGGAAAAAGGTTCTCATCCAAGATTTTACAATACATGGCCCTGTACATTAGCCCCTCAATGCGGCAAAGTCAGCCTGTACCTTTAGCAGAGAAACAGCCCCAAAGCATAAGGTTTTCATCTCTGTACTTGACGGTAGGGATGGTGTTCTTAGGATCAACATTTTTCTTCCTCCAAACACAGCAAGTCGTGTTAATGCCAAGGAGCTCAATATTGGTGTCATCTGACCACAGCACTTTCTCCCAATCCTTCTCTGAATCATTTAGATGTTCTTTGGCAACCTTCAGACAGTCCTGTACATGTGAATTCTTGTGGATGGGGACCTTGCTGGCGCTGCAGGATTTCAATCCATGGCGGTGTATTGTGTTATCAATGTTTTGAAACTGTGGTCCCAACTGCCTTGAAATCATTCACAAGCTCCTCCCGTGATATGGGCTGATCCCTCACTTTTCTCATGATCAGCCTTACCCCATGAGGTGAAATCTTTCAAGGAGCTACAGACTGAGGGCGATTAATGGTTAATTTGCATTTCTTCCATTTGTGAATTGAACCGCTCCGACAGTTGTCTCCTTCTTATCAAGCTTCTTGCTGATGGTCTTGTAGCCCATTCCAACCTTGTGCAGGTCTACAATCTTGTCCCCGACATCCTTTGATAGGTCTTTGGTCTTGCCCATGATGGTGAGGTTTGAGAGGAAGAAAGAAAGATTCTGTGGACAGGTGTCTTTTATACACATAAGTTGTCATTAGGAGCACCTTCTTAAATTGACAGGAAAAATCTGTGTACCACATAGCCAATCTATGGGAGTCATAATTATTGTTGGTAGGGGATTAAATACGTATTTTACTTACTGAACTGCAACTCAATTGATAACATTTGTATAGTGTGTTTTTTTCTGGGTTTTTGGTTGATATTCTGTCTCTATCATTTAAAATACACCTATGACAGAAATGATAGACCCTTCAATTCTTTGTAAGTGGGCAAACTTAAAAAATCTACAGGGGATCAAATAATTATTTTCCCACTGTATGTACAGCATCATGATGAACCCACCAGCTGTGATCTGCCTGCACTGCATATAGAAGCACAGAGATCCAGTCAGAATGTCGGTGGGTCTAAAATAATATTTGAAAACAACAAAAGATTTTATTTTAAAATGTAATCAGTGTCACGATCGCGGCGTCAGACCTTCTCACCAAACTCGTGAGCAAAGGACTAGCCGATCTAAAACCGCAATGTCACATGCGTAACAATGCCACATCCAGCTGCACCCTGCACAACGATTTTCCAGCTAATTGGACCACAATCGATGTACCAGCAGCCTGAGCAATTGTTACTGGGTCAGGTTTATTACGCAATTAACCCTTCACACTGCCACCACCTCCTTTTTGTACAGAGAAAGAGGAAACTCGGCAATATCAGCTAAAACACTACAATGGTTGAAATGATCGTCTGCATAATACGGTCAACGCAGGCCGATTATGCAGAGAGTTAAACACAGTAGTGTTCTCTTTAGAGGCAGGAATTCGTAAATTGCTTTAAAGCGCTAAAGAAACAGTTCAACATTTTCAGAAGGAAAGATTTATTACTAAAAAGGTCAAACGGGTGCAATAAAAATATTTACAGAACAAGATGTAACTAAGATATATATATAAACATACAGAGACCAACAGTACAGCAAAGCGATATCAGAGAGAGGTGAAAGGGTTAAGGTACTTGCCAAAGTCCTGGGTTAGCAGATCCAAGTTCCAGAGCAAAAGGGCACGGGTCTCCCCAGGTGGTATTGATGTTAAAATGGGAGACGTCTTCAACTTACACTCTTAGGCCTGACAGCCTATTTTGTAGCTCCCAGCAGGGGGTGTCTCTGAAGTCAAGGACCAATACCCCGCTTAGGGCGTGGAGGTATGGGTGGATACCTCAACTAGAGCCAAAATCTCCCGTAACTCATATTTTGGCCCATAACTTTCCAGCTGCACAAGTGACATTCCACCCGCGGGTAGATTATTATGCAGACACGTCTGAGGATTGATTAGATATGAATTCTAAAATTATACACTGTACGGTTCACAAGATCTACTTTTCTGTTTTCCTATGTATCCGAGACAATGCGAGTGACCTATCAAACTGTTCGCCTTCTCGTGGCCAATCTGACGATAGGTCCGGTTTTTATGTAAGTCTCTCATATTCCAATATATGAGACATAGGGAGAAATGGATTTTGAAAAGTGTTTATCTGATTCTGTCACCTACGCTGAGTTAGGTTTATTAGGTTGGAATCTCTTTCAACTCCTGGGAAAGCTTGCCTTATCTCTTACGAGGTGTTACAATTTGCAGGTTCTTTGGACCGGGAAGCCCCGGCTCCCTTGGGGGGCTTTATAGCTCCTATGACCCTCCTGTGACATTCCCAACTCACAAACATACTGGCCAAATGTCGCTGGGCCTATCTAAGGAGGGAGGGGGGAAGAACGAGGGAGAAATCTATTTGTCAGGATGGTTAATCCCTTTGCCAAGATGGAGGTTGAAGCAAAAATGGTTGAACCGCGTCCATCTCTGGGTATACGCTGTTACAATCAGCACATTGATGGTGGTGGGTGGAAAAAACATGGCAGGCAAATCTTTGCAGATTAAACTTTAGCTAACCACTTGCCATCCGCCCTATAGCAGATCTACTACTACAGGGTAGACGATATGTGCAAAATCACATATAAAACATGATTTTGCATTTCTGCCAATGGGAGGCACGCGCCTGTTGCCAGAACACCGCTTCTGCTGTGACTGGACACAGCAGAATTCGATCAACAGGTGCCAGCCAATGGATGAGCGCTGGCACCTGTTGATCGCTGAGGAGAATGACAGAACACAGCCCTGCCTATGTAAACAAGGCAGAGTTGTGTTATGTCAATGACGATCTGCTGGATTTTATTCAGGGAATAAAATCTAGTAGACTGCCTAGTAAAAACAGCACACTGTATACACAAAAAACACTGGCTAGGCACACAATTAACCCTTTGATTGCCCTAAATGTTTAACCCCTTCCCAGCCAGTGTCATCAATACAGTGACAGTGTATATATTTTGGTTCCCACGAGTTGTCAGACTGTCCAACGCAATATCGCAGTCCCGCTATAAGTCGCTGATCGCCGCCATTACTAGTATAAAAAAACAAATGTAGATTTTTTTTTTGTTAGGTATTTACCAAAACATATTCAAGCTATAGTTATATCATGGATATGGGCTGAAAGTGCACACTCTCAGGTTTAATTTGAGGGTATGTACTGTACTTCCAAATTGGAGGAAGGGTTTAGGAATTACAGCTCTTAAGAGTAGCCATCCCCCATTTTTCAAAGGACCAAAAGTAATTGGACAATTGAATCAAAAGCCGTTTCATGGCCAAGTGTGTGCTACTTCTTCGTTATTTCTTCATCAATTAAGCAGGTAAAAGGTCTGGAGTTGATTCCAAGTGTAGTATTTGCATTAGGAATCTATTGCTGTGAACCTACATCATGCGATCAAAGGAGCTGTCCATGCGAGTGAAACAGGCCATTGTAAGGCTTTCAAAAACTAAACAAATCCATCAGAAAGATAGCAGCAACATTAGGAGTCACACAGTTTGGTACATTCTGAGGAAAGAAGAATGCACTAGTGAGCTCAGCAACATAAAAAGGCATGCACGTCCACGGAAGACAACAGTGGTGGATGATCGCAGGATCCTCTCTATGGTAGAGAAAAACCCCATTCACAACATCCAGACAAGTGAAGGACACTCTACAGGAGGGTGGCATATCATTGTCAAAGTCTACAATCAAGAGAAAACTTCATGAGAGCAAATATAGAGGGTTCACCACAAGGTGCAAACCATTCATAAGCCTGAAGAATAAAAAAAACAGATTAGACTTTGCCAAAAAACATCTAAAAATGCCAGACCAGTTCTGGAAAAGCATTCTTTGGACGGATGAAACTAAGATTATTCTGTACCAGAATGGTGGGAACAAAAAAAAAAAAAGTGTGGAGAGGGCATAGAACAGCTCATAATCCAAATCACACAACGTCATCTGTAAAACATGGTGGAGGCAGTGTGATGGCATGGGCATGCATGGCTTCCAGTGCCACGGGATCATTGGTGGTTTATTGATTATGTGACAGAAGACAGAAGCAGCCGGATGAATTCTGCAGTGTTTAGAGATATACGGTCAGCCCAGATTCAGCCAAATGCAGCAAAGTTGATTGGACAGCACTTCACAGTACAGATGGACAATGATCTAAAACACACTGTAAAGCAACCCAGGAGCTTTTGAAGGAAAAGAAGTGGAATATTCTGCAATGGCCGAGTCAATCACCTGATCTCAAGCCAATTGAGCATGCATTTCACTTACTGAAGGCAAAAAAAAAAGGCAGAAAGACCCACAAAGAACAACTGAAGACAGCTGCAGTTAGAGCCTGGCAAAGCATCAGAAAGGAGGAAACCCAGTCTTTGGTAATGCCCATGGGTTCCAGACTTCAGGCAGTCATTTCCAGTAAAGGATTCTCAACAAAATATTAAAAATGAACATTTTATTTAGGATTATATTAATTTGTCTAATTACATTTGAGCCCCTGAAAATGTAGGGACTGTGTATAAAAATGGTTGCAGTTCCTAAAATTTGTACTTGATATTTATGCTCAACCCCTTGAATTAAAGCTAAAAGTGTGCACTTCAAATTCATTTGGATTGTTTTGTTTTAATTCATTCTGGTGGCATACAGAGCCAAAAGTATGAAAATTGTGCCTGTGTCCAAATATATACGGACCTATCTGTATGTAGTAGAATAAATTTTGGCCTATATTTAGGAAGAAACCTTTCAATTCAATTTCAGATTTTTCAATTGGATAGGTTTTATAGCAAAAAGAAAAAAAAATATTGGGTTTTTTTTTTTTTCTTTTTTTTAGAAAGTTGGTGTTTTTTCATTTATAGCTTAAAAAATAAAAAACCCCAGAGGTGATCAAATACCACTAAAAGAAAGCTCTATTTGTGGGAAAAAAAATTACAAATTTCATTTATGTACAGCATTGCATGACCATGCAATTGTCAGATAAAGTAGAGCAGCAGCATATCACAAAAAATGGCCTGGTCATAAAAGGGGGTAAAAATCTTCCAGAGGTCAATTGGTTAAAATGATCAAATTAAGTATTTTCTTAATATAGTATTTACAAGGAATAACAAATTGATTGCATCTTTGTAATAAAACTATTGTGGAAAGGATTGACCAATATCCATAAGAGTCTTCCAATACATTTAAATTTACATTTTTCAGTTGAGCCAAACTTTCTTGAACAACTGTGAAATACAAAATTACTAACCTATTCAATACAAAGTTAGAAGAGAAAAGCATGAAAAAGCTCCATTCATTTCCTTGGCATGCATAACCGTGTCTTGCGATTTCCCAAGCCAGTCTTCCAAGTCCTGCACCAGGCACTAAGATGCTAATTTGGGATACATCACTGTGTGATAAAATAAAAGAAATGAGTAAAAACACAAGAAACACACAGAAGAGCAAAGTTAGAAAGAAGTACTTGACGTAGCATGAAAAAAATATTATTGTGACAACAAACAAAACCATGTTGCATGGTTGTACCAAATAGATTTGAATCATTGGAGAACATTTAGGTAAAAAGCCACTAGCTTATTTGAGCCACCATACTGCCTGCTGCAAACATAACAATTGATTTTTAACAATTATCTCAAAGAGATTTCTATCTTCCAAAAACGATTAGGTCAAACTAGCAAAAAAGTACTTATTTCCACTTATAATTGTTTTTGACATGAAAAAGTCTCGGTATAAAATCAAGTTCAAGCAACTTAATCTTTTATTTGTTGTATAAATGGAGCTTTTCTAAGCTGAACATTGTTTAAGAAAAAAAAAAACAACTGATTGAAACTGGTTATTATGTATATAATCTCATTTACTGGTATGTAAATGGACAGCAAAAGGGCTGGTACAGAGACATTTAAAATTAGTTAAAGCTGAACTGCAGACAAAAACAGCTGCATGGACACAACTTGTGCTCCCAATTTGACATCGGTGTGGGTGCATGTACGCATGCTTGTCCTGCACACTGATTGTTATGATCAGATTGGGATACATCTGATCTGAAGTCATTCA